>NW_027444945.1:0-180858 GCF_048569485.1 Anomaloglossus baeobatrachus
CAAAGCACTACACCAAAAAGTGCAAGGCCCCTCCCCTTCTGGCTATACCCCCCCGTGGTATCACGGGTTCTCCAGTTTTAGTGCCAAAGCAAGAAGGAGGAAAGCCAATAACTGGTTTAAACAAATTAACTCCGAGTAACATCGGAGAACTGAAAAACCGTTCAACATGAACAACATGTGTACCCGCAAACAACAAAAAAATCCCGAAGGACAACAGGGCGGGTGCTGGGTCTCCCAATAAGAGCTAGAAGAAAAGGAATTTACGGTAAGTAACAAAATTCCCTTCTTCTTCAGCGCTCTATTGGGAGACCCAGACGATTGGGACGTCCAAAAGCTGTCCCTGGGTGGGTAAAGAAATACCTCATGTTAGAGCTGCAAAACAGCCCTCCCCTACGGGGGTGTCACTGCCGCCTGCAGGACTCTTCTACCTAAGCTGGCATCCGCCGAAGCATAGGTATGCACCTGATAATGCTTGGTGAAAGTGTGCAGACTCGACCAGGTAGCTGCCTGGCACACTTGTTGAGCCGAAGCCTGGTGTCGTAATGCCCAGGACGCACCCACGGCTCTGGTTGAGTGGGCTTTTAGCCCTGAAGGAACCGGAAGCCCCGCAGAACGGTAGGCCTCTAGAATTGGTTCTTTGATCCATCGAGCCAGGGTGGCTTTAGAAGCCTGCAACCCCTTGCGCGGACCAGCGACAAGGACAAAAAGTGCATCGGAACGGCGCATGGGCGCCGTGCGGGAAATGTAGATTCTGAGTGCTCTCACCAGATCCAGCAAACGTAAGTCCTTTTCATACCGGTGAACCGGATGAGGACAAAAGGAAGGCAAGGATATATCCTGATTAAGATGAAACGAGGAGACGACCTTAGGGAGAAACTCCGGAATGGGGCGCAGCACTACCTTGTCCTGGTGGAACACCAGGAAGGGAGCCTTGGATGACAGAGCTGCCAGCTCCGACACTCGCCGAAGCGATGTGATCGCAACAAGAAACGCCACTTTCTGTGACAGGCGAGAAAAGGAAACTTCCTTCAGAGGCTCGAAAGGCGGCTTCTGGAGAGCAACTAGTACCCTGTTCAGATCCCATGGATCTAACGGCCGCCTGTACGGGGGCACAATATGACAGACCCCCTGCAGGAACGTGCGCACCTTAGGAAGACGTGCTAGACGCTTCTGAAAAAACACGGATAGTGCCGATACTTGCCCTTTAAGGGAGCTGAGCGACAAGCCCTTTTCTAACCCCGATTGCAGGAAAGAAAGAAAAGTGGGCAATGCAAATGGCCAGGGAGACACTCCCTGAGCGGAACACCAGGATAAGAAAATCTTCCACGTTCTGTGGTAGATCTTAGCAGACGTCGACTTTCTAGCCTGTCTCATTGTGGCTACAACTCCTTGGGATAATCCTGCAGACGCTAGGATCCAGGACTCAATGGCCACACAGTCAGGTTCAGGGCCGCAGAATTCTGATGGAAAAACGGCCCTTGGGACAGTAAGTCTGGTCGGTCTGGAAGTGACCACGGTCGGCCGACCGTGAGATGCCACAGATCCGGATACCACGATCTCCTCGGCCAGTCTGGGGCGACGAGTATGACGCGGCTGCAATCGGATCTGATCTTGCGTAAGACTCTGGGCAAGAGTGCCAGAGGCGGGAATACGTATGGGAGCCGGAACTGCGACCAATCTTGTACTAAGGCGTCTGCCGCCAGAGCTCTTTGATCGCGCGACCTCGCCATAAATGCCGGGACCTTGTTGTTGTGCCGGGACGCCATTAGGTCGACGTCCGGCACTCCCCAGCGGCGACAGATTTCCTGAAACGCGTCCGGGTGAAGGGACCATTCCCCTGCGTCCATGCCCTGGCGACTGAGGAAGTCTGCTTCCCAGTTTTCGACGCCTGGGATGTGAACCGCGGATATGGTGGATGCTGTGTCTTCCACCCACATTAGAATGCGCCGGACTTCTTGGAAGGCTTGCCGACTGCGCGTCCCTCCTTGGTGGTTGATGTATGCCACCGCTGTGGAGTTGTCCGACTGGATTCGGATCTGCTTTCCTTCCAGCCACTGTTGGAAGGCTAGTAGGGCAAGATACACTGCCCTGATTTCCAGAACATTGATCTGAAGGGTGGACTCCTGCGGAGTCCACGTTCCCTGAGTCCTGTGGTGGAGAAAAACTGCTCCCCACCCTGACAGACTCGCATCTGTCGTGACCACTGCCCAGGATGGGGGCAGGAAGGATCTTCCCTGAGACAATGAGGTGGGAAGGAGCCACCATTGTAGCGAGTCCTTGGCCGTCTAGCATTCAGGCTGAGTTGGCATGTCTCTTGAGAGGGTGCCTTGACCAGTAGATCGTCTAGGTAAGGGATCACCGAGTGTCCCTGAGAGTGCAAGACTGCTACCACTGCCGCCATGACCTTGGTGAAGACCCGTGGGGCTGTCGCCAGACCGAATGGCAGAGCTACGAACTGAAGATGGTCGTCTCCTATCACAAAACGTAGAAAACGTTGATGTTCTGTAGCAATTGGCACGTGGAGATAAGCATCTTTGATGTCTATTGAGGCAAGGAAGTCTCCTCGAGACATTGAGGCAATGACAGATCGTAGGGTTTCCATCCGGAACCGCCTGGCGTGCACATGTTTGTTGAGCAGTTTTAGGTCCAGAACAGGACGGAATGAGCCGTCCTTTTTTGGAACCACAAAGAGATTGGAGTAAAACCCTCGACCCTGTTCCTGAGGAGGGACAGGGATCACTACTCCTTCCGCTCTTTGGGAGTCCACCGCCTGCCGCAGAGCATCTGCTCGGTCTGGATGTGGGGAGGTTCTGAAGAATCGGGCTGGAGGACGAGAACTGAACTCGATTCTGTACCCGCGAGACAAAATGTCTGTCACCCACCGGTCCTTGACCTGTGACAGCCAAATGTCGCAAAAGCGGGAGAGCCTGCCCCCGACCGGAGATTCGGCGGGAGGGGGCTGGAAGTCATGAGGTAGCCGCTTTGGAAGCGGTTCCTCCATTTGCTTTCTTGGGGCGTGCGTGAGCCCGCCAGGAATCTGAGTTTCTTTGCGTCCTCTGAGACCCTTTGGACGAGGTAAATGGTGTCTTGCCCGAACCTCGAAAGGACTGAAACCTCTGCTGCCACTTTTTCTGCTGAGGTTTGCTTGTTCTGGGCTGGGGTAAAGAAGAGTCTTTACCCTTGGACTGCTTAATGATGTCAGCCAATGGCTCGCCAAACAGTCTATCTCTAGATAAAGGCAAGCTGGTTAAACATTTTTTGGAACCAGCATCTGCCTTCCAGTCCCTTAACCACAAGGCTCTGCGCAAAACTACCGAATTGGCGGACGCCATTGAGGTGCGGCTGGTAGATTCTAGGACCGCATTGATAGCGTAAGACGCAAACGCAGACATCTGCGAGGTAAGGGACGCCACTTGTGGCACTGCTGGATGTATGATAGCATCCACTTTTGCTAAACCAGCTGAAATAGCCTGGAGAGCCCATACGGCTGCGAATGCCGGAGCAAACGACGCGCCGATAGCTTCATAGACAGATTTTAACCAAAGGTCCATCTGTCTGTCATTGGCATCTTTAAGTGAAGCGCCATCCTCCACTGCAACTATGGATCTAGCTGCAAGTTTGGAAATCGGGGGGTCTACCTTTGGACACTGGGTCCAGCGCTTGACCACATCAGGGGGGAAAGGATAACGTGTATCCCTAGAACGTTTAGAGAAACGTCTTTCTGGGTGAGCGTCGTGTTTCTGGATTGATTCTCTGAAGTCAGAGTGATCCAACAAAGCACTCAATTTACGCTTGGGATAGAGGAAACGAAACTTCTCCTGCTCTGCAGCTGCCTCTTCTGCTGAAGGGGCTGGGGGAGAAATATCTAACAGCCTATTGATGGCTGAGATGAGGTCGTTTACCATGGCGTCCCCATCAGGGGTATCCAGGTTGAGAGGGGTTCCAGGAGTGGATTCCTGATCACTCTCTTCAGACACCTCACAGGGAGACTGATTGCGCTGAGACCCTGAGCAGTGTGATGACGTTGAGGGTCTTTCCCAGCGAGCTCGCTTAGGGTGGCTGGGGCTATCATCTGAGTCATAATCCTCAGCTTGTGAAGCCGGGGACCCCCTTGTAGTCTGGATTGGATCCAGCTGAGGGGGGCCAGAGGACAGAGACCTCGCCGAGTCCAAAGACTGAGCCCCAGACATGGATTGCAAAGTTTCAAGGATTTTTGTCATAGTCACAGACATTCTATCAGCAAAAACTGCAAAGTCTGTCCCTGGCGCCGGGGCAGAACTTACAAGCGTCTCAGCCTGGGTCACTACCTCTCCGGACTCCGGCTGGCGAAGCAGCACCGGATCGGAGCATTGCACACAATGGGGGTCATCGGAGCCTGCTGGTAGAGCAGCCCCACATGCAGCACACGCAGTGTACACAGCCCTAGCCTTGGCAGCCTTGCGTTTTGTGGATGACATGTTGCTGCTTCCTCAGAGCGATCTGGGTATCCAGCCAGGAAGCGACCTCACAGTGCAAGAAATAAATAAATATATATATCTGGTGACACAGTACACCAATACACACTGAGGCACTAGAGGGGCCAGCTGAAATGCCGCTTACCGCCCGCTTAAGAGCGGGTGTGTGGTCGCCAAAAGCCCCCTAGTCCAGGTCTCCCAGAGCCTTGCGTCCTTCCTCCAGCCAGACTGCATGTAATGGCTGCCGGCGTCCTGGGAGAGGAGGGGGGGCGGGCCCTGGGCGTTCCTGGCTAAGAGCGGGAAGCCTGCTTCCCTCTGTGCCTAGTGAGAGGGCTGGAGCATGTAAATCAGGCTCCAGCCCTCGTCGCTGCTGCGAAACAGCGTCTCTCCCCTACCCTGATTGACAGGGTGGGGGCGGGAACGAAGCGGAGCTAGGCCGCAAAAAGCCGGGGACTAAAGTTATAAACGCCGCCGCCGTAAAAGCGCGGTCGGCGTGTCCCCGGCGCACCACAAGTCACAGCAGCGCCGCCCGGTCCAGTGGGGGTCGGCGCTGCGTTCCCACAACACAAAGTCCCCCAGTAAACTGTAGGAACACTAACTCCAACGTTACGGTCCCCGGCGCACTACAACACCCAGCCAGCCCGGAGTGTGTCTGTGCCTGCCGGGGACACAGAGTACCTGTATGATGCAGGGCCTTGTCCCTGATTGTACTCCTGCTCCATATCCATCAGGTTCAACTGGGTCTGTGGATGGAGCCCGGCGTCAGAGCTTAGAGGCCGGCAGGATCCCACTTCCACAGAGCCCTACAAGGGGATGTGGAAGGAAAGCAGCATGTGGGGCTCCAGCCTCTGTACCAGCAATAGGTACCTCAACCGTACAACACCATCCACGGGTGAGACGGGAGCATGCTGGGGGCCCTATATGGGCCCTCTTTTCTTCCATCCGAAATAGTCAGCAGCTACTGCTGACTAAAATCTGTGGAGCTATGTATGGATGTCTGACCTCCTTCGCACAAAGCTTGAAAACTGGAGAACCCGTGATACCACGGGGGGGTATAGCCAGAAGGGGAGGGGCCTTGCACTTTTTGGTGTAGTGCTTTGTGTGGCCTCCGGAGGCAGTAGCTATACCCCAATCGTCTGGGTCTCCCAATAGAGCGCTGAAGAAATCAGCCCTAGTCACTGATCAATAATGAAGTGTCCGTGCAGCTAAAAAAGATACTGCAGGACACTTCATTATAGACAGCGGGCACGCCATAATCATACTCCCCAGACGCCAAGCAGATGACCTGCAGTGATCGCACACCCGCACACATTCATATCTCACACACACAATCAGATCTCACAGACAAACCAGATCTCACACACAAACATCCGATCTCACACACAGACATAGGATCACACACACAAACATCGGATCACACACAAACATCAAATCACATACACAAACATCAGATCACACACACATTGGATCGCATATATACTCACCACATTCAGCGACACCGATCTCTTCTCGCCGGCAGAATCCTGAAAGGCAGTGCGGTGGAGCGCAAGGACCTGCAGAACAGGACCTGCGGCAGGACACGTGACTCCCTCCCGGTTGCGCTGGATGTGATGTGTGCGATCTGCTGTGTGTGTGCGCGATCGGCTGTGTGTGTGCGCGATCGGCTGTGTGTGTACGCGATCGGCTGTGTGTGTGCGCGATCGGCTGTGTGTATACGCGATCGGCTGTGTGTGTACGCGATCGGCTATGTGTGTACGCGATCGGCTGTGTGTACGCGATCGGCTCTGTGTGTGACCAGCTGTGTGTGTCTGCGATCTGATTAGTGTGTCTGCGATCTGCTGTGTCTGCGATCTGCTGTGTGTGTGTGTGTGTGTCAGCCAGCAGCAGGGGAGGACAGCGTGCAGCTTCCACCAGAGATCACAGGAGGACCTGGGAGCCACTCAGACGTCCGGTCTGGTAATATGAGTCTCCTGGGAAGTGGGGGGGGTCTGCTTTTTTGGGGCGTTAACGTACCCCCCAACCGTGTTTCTCCAAAAATAAGACCACCTCCAAAAATAAGCCCTAGTGCTTTTTTGTGGGGCAAAAAAAATATAAGACAAGTTGATTCCAATGCTGAAAGAAGTGGGCGAAATAGAGGTATATCTTATACCTTGGTTACGGCCCAGGCTGAATTGCATTGATTTTTGTCCTTCCCTAATAATTTGATGTTCTCATGCCTAACCCCCTAGTGATTTTAACGGAGTCAATAAATGGGAAGTTTTACGTTATACATCTATTTGGCCCAGTTCAAGTTAGTGCAACCACAAAGAAAAAAGAGCGATGAGACATCTTATCATGAAATTTTTATTTTTATTAATATTAATAATCAAGTGGGAAAAGAGAGACAACATTCAATATGGGTGCACAGACCCCAATACCCAGTTAGCCCAGGAGGGTAATATTACATTTAGTTCACAATGTATGTCGCACAAAGAACCGGGGAATGGCGCCCACCCGACGGACGTTCGTTTCGGCAAGATGCAAGATTTATTTTTTTTTCAATAAATCAAATCATTTTTTAAAAAAAGTGTGGGATCCCCTGTATTTTTCATGACCAGCCAAGGTTTAGCAGACAGCTGATGGTTGCAGCCTGCAACTGCCGCCTATCCTGTGCTGGATATGAAAAATGAAGGGTACTCTAGAAAACAACAAAAAAAATTTAACAAAAAAACTAAAAAAAAAAAACAGCTGGCCATCCCTCTCTATCAAGCTATTCTGTTATTTATTTCTATCTATTCTATCTGTTCTTTCTTATTATCTATTCTATCTGTTCTAGCTATCTATCTATCTATCTGTCCATCCACCTATCCATCCATCCATCCATCCATCCATCTATCTATCTGTCCATCCATCTATCCATCCATCCATCCATCCATCTATCCATCTATCCATCTGTCCATGTATCCATCTATCCATCCATCCATCCATCCATCTATCCATCTATCCATCTGTCCATGTATCCATCCATTCATCCATCCATCCATCCATCCATCTATCTATCCATCTATCCATCTATCCATCTGTCCATGTATCCATCTATCCATCTATCTATCTATCTATCTATCTGTCTATCTATCTATCATCCATCCATCTATCTAATTCACTATCAATTCTATCTATCTATCTATCTATCTATCTATCTATCTCTCTATCTATCCATCCATCCATCTATCTCTCTAATTCTCTATATATTCTAGCTATCTATCTATTATCCAATCCTATCTTTGTTTCTACTTTAAAAAATGCATTAACAAAAACACGGTAAAAAGACGTCAAAAACGTACTTTTTTTGGGCCACAAGCTGCATTTTCTGAAACCACAGGGAAAAAAGATGCAGTCAAGATGCAATCAGAAAAAAGATGCCGTGTGTGAAGACAGCCTTAGGCCGGTTTCACACTTGCGATTGACTCGCACGAGTGCAATGTGAGAAAATCTCGCATTGCACTCGAACTAATGTTAATCAATGAGGCTGCTCCGATCTGCTTTTTTTTCTCAGCTCAAATCGGACTGAGAAAATAATTGCAGCTTGCTGCGATTTTTAGAGTTTCTCGAGCGAGACTCTCCAATGCAGGTCTATGGGTGCGATAAAAAAACGGATGTCACACGGACCATCCTAGTGACATCCATTTTTCTAAATACAATCTATCATGTAGCACATAACACTGTAAATGCTCGTGTACATGACTGTAATGACTAATAGCTGCTGAGAAAAAAACGTATCACATACGGATTGAATACGGATTGCTTACGGACTACTATCATGAGAAAAATCACAGACTCGTATTGCAGACGGATCAACACTCGGATAGAGCTCATCCTACTTTCAGGCATGAGAATCGGACCTATTTATCGAACGCAAGTGTGACTCCAGCCTAAGGAAGAAAAAGGTCCAAGTGGTCATCCTAAGGCCGCTTTACATGCTACGACATCGCTAAAGCGATCTCGTTGGGGTCACGGAATTTGTGACGCACATCCGGCCGCTTTAGCAATGTCGTTGTGTGTGACACCTATAAGCGATTTTGAATTGTCGCAAAAACGTTCAAAATCGCTCATCGGTGACATGCCCCCCTATTCCCAATTATCGTTGCTGCTGCAGGTCCGATGTTATTCGTCGTTCCTGCGGCAGCACACATCGCTATGTGTGACACCGCAGCAACGAGGAACCTCACCTTACCTGCGGCCGCCCGCAATGAGGAAGACGGTGGGCGGGATGTTATGTCCTGCTCATCTCCGCCCCTCTGCTTTGATTGGGCGGCCACTTAGTGACACTGCTGTGACGCCGAACGAACCGCCGAACGAACACATTTTTTTTGCGACTGAATATTTTTATACAGGGGCCCTTATACATTTATACCTTGCATATTTATAAATGCAATCTATTTATTAGTGCATTGTTTTTTAATATCGGTGAGATGGGTGAGGTGTTGCTCTGATTGTATAAATTCTTGGTATTTTTTCATGAATTGAGTATAATTTTCCTTTACTCCTCTCACCAATAATTTATGGTCAGAAATCCCCTCTGTGTCTGTGTTTTTCAAGTGATGTTTTTCTTGATTTTTTTGATGTTTTTTAGCTATTTGGATTAAATAAATGTTTTAAAAAAATATTTTGTAAGATAAAAACTATTTGATACAATATACTCTGATTTCTGTTTGTTTGTTGATTATCCAGTTAAGGTTGTTTCAGTCTGCGCCAGGGCCTTTAGAGACTGCACAGCTAAGGCCTCTAGCCTGTACAAGAAACGAGAGGGTCAGGTGCAGTAGAATTGAGATAGACCCTCTTTAAAGGGAACCAAACATCAGCATTTCCCTATATAAGGTGCAGCCAGTGCAGTACTGGCACCATCAGGCACAGTGTGTACATACCATCAGGGGGCAGCTCGGGTGTTTAGGCAGTGAAATCCAACTTTATAAAGTTTGAAAATTCATGCACTTTTTGATTGACGTGTGCACCTCTCTGCTAATATCAGGGCGGGTTATGCACGTTTATCCCCGCCCCCCCGCCGCCTGTTCCTCCCTCTCACTGGCCGTATGTAAATTTGTAATCTTCAGTTACACGGCGTCGGAGTTAGCGCCTGCGCATAGCGCTCATCTCCGGCGTCGTGTTTCTGAAGCCCACAGTATTATGGTGCATGAGAGGGCGACGCATGCGCCCTCGCTTCTTCAGATCTGTTGTGACTGCGGGAGCGCGCGGTCACAACAGGACTGGAGAACAGCTGATCTTACCCTGATTAGCTGCAGCAGACATCTCCTACGAGATCGTCTGCTGCAGCTAATCGGTAAGATCAGCTGTTCTCCAGTCCTGTTGTGACCGCGCGCTCCCGCGGACACAACAGATCTGAAGAAGCAAGGGCGCATGCGCCGCCCTCTCATGCACCATAATACTGTGGGCTTCAGAAACTCCGACGCCGTGTAACTGAAGAATATAAATTTGCATACGGCCAGTGAGAGGGAGGAACAGGTGGCGGGGGGGGCGGGGATACACGTGTATAACCCGCCCTGATATTAGCAGCAGAGGTGCACACGTCAATCAAAAAGCGCATGAATTTTCAAACTTTATAATGTTGAATTTCACAGCCTAAACATCCGAGCTGCACCCTGATGGTATGTACACACTGTGCCTGATAGTGCCAGTACTGCACTGGTTGCACCTTATATAGGAAAATGCTGATGTTTGGTTCCCTTTAATATTTTCCACGTGTGCGATACTATGCACATAACAGTGACACGGTATCTGCAATCTATTATTAGTGATTTTTCCCTTCCGAGCTTGGAGTGCACCACATAAGGGGTATCTGTGTACTGTCTACAACGGACAAACATACTTGTACATCTTACCTCTTCTAAGTCGAAATAGGTGATTTGGATAATTTGCCTCATAAGTATATTTAGGTTTTGGTAGAGCAGCAATACGGGCACTACGCCTCAGCACCCTAAGTGTGAATGACATAAAAGAAAGAATAAAAAAAAAGTTAATATCATTTTCTACATATCTACGGTACTTTACATCAGCATCATTTCTGAAACCAACTTTTTTAGTTGTTAGAAGGTTTAAACGTTCAACAGCTATTTTTCACTTTTTCCAATAAAATTTACAAACCATTTTTATTCACAACAGACCACTTCACTATTATTGACACTATTATTACATGGCTACGGGGCCTATATTCCAGAGAACCCACAAACAAGACCACAATTTAACTCCTTCCCCCCCGGGCAATTTTGTTTTTTACCTCCCCTTCTTCCGAGAGCCATACCTTTTATATATTTCCATCAATATAGCCAAATGATGGCTTGTTTTTTGTGGGACGAGCTATAGATTTGAATGACACAATTTATTCTGCCCCATATTGTACTGGAAAACGGGAAAAAAATTCCAAGTGCGGTGAAATTGCAAAAAAACTACAATTGCTCAATTGTTTTAGGGGGTTTATTTACCATGTTCACTATTTTGAAAAACTGACCTGGGATTATGATTTTCCAGATCGAAACGAGTTTCTAGATACCAAACATGTATAGTTTTACTTTTAGCTAAGTGGTGAAAAAAAAACAAACAGAAGTTTGTCAAAAAAAAAAAGAGTACAGCTTTTTTCGCCATTTTCTGAGACCCACAACGTTCCTATGTTTAGGGATCTGGGGCTCAGTGATGACTTATTTTTTTTGTCTTGAGCTGGTGTTTTTAAATTATACAATTTTTGAGTAGATGCGACGTTTTGCCGATAAAATATATGGTCTGCACTAATGGAAGGTGCTGGCGGTATAGGACTATACTCAATGAATTCTAAAGTAGAACAGTTTATGGAAAGCACTCAGGGAAACAGAAAAAAAAATGTCCATTATGTGAAGTTTTGATCGCCTGTTATTGCATTTTAATGGAATGTTGCAGCAACCAAAAAAACTTAATTTTAGTGTTTGGAATTTTTTTTCTAGCTACGCTACATTTACTGATCAGATTAATTGATTTTATATTTTGATAGATCGGGCATTTCTGAAAGCGGCGATACCAAATATGTTTTTTTATTACTATTGTTTTATTTTCAATGGGGCAGAAGATGGTGATTTGAACTTTTAGGTTTTTTTATATTTTTTAAAACTTTAACTTTTTTTAATTGATTTTACTAATCCCCCTAGGGTACTTTATGGCTACACTGTCCGATCACCAAAAATGTTGTGGTCTTGTAAATACCGGCGCTCTGTCAGCATTCACAAGAAATGAGTTATAGCAGCGACAGGGGTAATCATCTGACCCCCATGCTGTCATGGCAATACCGTGGGGCTCGTGACTGCATCATGGGGCTGCCGATGGCAGCGGAGAAAGGTGTGATCCACGCCAAAGCGCGATCTAATGATGCATGCCCACAATCGGTGTTTGCAGCATTTTGGATGTAGTGTGTTTTTGCTGTGTCCAAAACGCTGTGTTGTACAGTACAAGCACAGTGGATGACATTTCTAGAAATCCCGTGCCCACTGTGCTTGTTTTTTCCACAGCAAACACTGACCTGCGGTGCAGCTTTCCAGACCGCAGCATGTCAATTGTTTTCTTTGGAATTGCCTGCACCCTCCATAAGGAGAACACAAGTGAGAGACCGCAGCGCACTGAACCCTGATTGTGGGTACGTGCAGATGCAGTCTCCTGCGTTCTCCTGCGGAGGAGACTCGCGGCCCTGCAGGTCAGGACCCGCTGTGTCCAGGACGCAGTGAGTCCTGATCATGGGCACACACCCTAAGGCTATGTGCCCACGGGCGCTCGTACCTGCGGATGTATCCGCAGGTACGAGCGCATGTTTCCCGCAGCTGCCCGCCGGCGTCCGCAGCTATTTTTAGCTGCGAGATTACAGCGGAATAGCTACGGGAAACATGCGGATATTCATGCGAATTACCTGCGGAGGTCCCGGCCTCTATCTCCATAGCGGAGGGCCGGGACATCCGCAGGTAAATCCGCAGGAATAATTGACATGCAATTATACCTGCGGATGCGAACATCCGCAGCATGTACGGCAGCCGCACTTTCCGCAGCGTGGACACAGCACTCCCCATGTCCCATAGGATAACATGGGGAGTGACTGTACATGCTAAAACCTGCGGATTTATCTGAAAAATCCAGAAAAATCAGCAGGTTTTCCGCAGCAAAATCCGCACAAACAAGCTCCCGTGGGCACATAGCCTAAGGGGTTAAAAGGCGTGGATGGATCAGCTC
Source organism: Anomaloglossus baeobatrachus (assembly GCF_048569485.1). Taxonomy (NCBI): domain Eukaryota; kingdom Metazoa; phylum Chordata; class Amphibia; order Anura; family Aromobatidae; genus Anomaloglossus; species Anomaloglossus baeobatrachus. The sequence continues at coordinate 12,690 of NW_027444945.1, forward strand.
AGCAGACATGTGCAGGGAGTACGACACCAGTACATCCTTGGTCATGAAGAGGTTAAAAAACAACACCATTCAAGTTATTCAAAACCACATTCGAAAGTTTATTAACCCATCAAATACTTCACAGGAATTAAAGGAAACTGGAGAAAAAAAAATTAAAATTACTCTTTGTTTTTGTTTACTAAAAAGTTACTTTAGTCAAACATTTTCATTTTTAAAAGGGTGACAGGAGAAATTGTACCCCAATACTTGTGGTGCAATATCTCCTGTGTATGCATTACCCGGAGTAGTTGGAAACTACTTTTTGTTTTCCACTAATTTTTATTGAGTTTTCCCTTTAAGCGTAAACAGACTTTGGAGTTGTATTTTCTGTATCTATCTACAAGGAATGGTAGGAAGGGAGGAAAGGAGAAATAGGTAAAAAGTGATAGGGAAGTGATTAGAATAGTCACCGGGGAAGGCAGGAGAACTAACACTCTTAACATTCCCATGGCGAAAGTGTATAGAAATGAGAACTCCCAAGATTTAGAACATTTTAGAAATAAAGTAATGGAAACTACTGTTTGAGCACACCATAGGGCTCGTAAGGGACGGAGTTCTATTTGACTGTTGGTGGGCAACATGGAATGCTTTGAGGTTGCAATGTCACATTTGAGCAGTCAATACATCAGAAACCCACAACAAGCAACCCCATTTTGGAAATTACACCCCTCTGAATTACCATTGTAAGGCTATGTGCCCACGCTGCGGATTTACCGCGGATTTTGCCGCGGATTTGCCGCGGATTTCCCGAAAATCTGCAGCAGCGGCACTTCCAAGCCATTTCAATGGCATTTTGGAAATGCTGTGTCCATGCTGCGGATTTTTCCGCTGCAGATTTGCCGCGGATTTTGATCCGGAAAAATCTGCAGCATGTCAATTGTTTGGTGCAGATTTGGTGCGGATTTTTGGTTTTGAATGGGGAAAAAAAAAAAAAAAAAATCCGCATCAAAATCCGCGGCAAATCCGCGGGTGCGGATTTGCCGCGAAAGTCGCGGATTTTCAGGCAGAAAAATCCGCAGGTACATTCTACCGTGGACACATAGCCTTACTGTTTTTAATCCACAAGTATTTTCCAGCTCCCAGCTGGTATTACAATGAAAATTACAAATCTACCTTTTGGCCATGTGCGCACGTTGCGTATTTTTCTGCGTTTTGGCTGCGTTTACAACTGCACTGTGTCATTGACAAAATTCATGCGTTGTACTTCCCCAGCAAAGTTTATGAGAATCATGCAAAATCTGTGCGCACAATGCTTTTTGAAACGCAGCATTTTGATTGTCAAAAATTTGACAAAATCTCTGCGTTTAGAAAAGCAGCATGTCAATTCTTTTGTCCGTTTTGGCAGCGTTCTACACCAATTGAAATCAATGAGTTGTAGAAAAACGCTGCCCAACTGTTAAACAGTACATTTTTATTGCGATTCGCATGTTTTTTTGACATAACAAACACAGGTCTTTCGGTCGCTGTCTCTCTCTGTCAATGTCGGTCTCTTTCTCTGTCGATATCGGTCTCTCCTTCCCACCCCCTCTCTCATACTCACTGATCCTCGATCACCGGCGCGGCGCTGCACGGCGTTCACACTGTGGCGGCTTCTCCTCTTTTGAAAATGCCGGCCACTCATTAATCCATCTCGTATACCCTGCTTCCCCTGCCCACCGGCGCCTATGATTGGTTGCAGTCAGACACGCCCCCATGCTGAGTGACAGCTGTTTCACTGCAAAAATCACAGCCGCCGGTGGGCGTGTCTATTCGAGCAGTAAAAAAATAAATAAATAATTAAAAAAAAAACGACGTGTAGTCCCCCCAATTTGGATACCAACCAGGGTAAAGCCACACGGCTGAAGGCTGGTATTCTCAGGATGGGGAGCTCCATGTTATGGGGAGCCCCCCAGCCTAACAATATCAGCCAGCAGCCGCCCGGAATTGCCGCATCCATTAGATGCGACAGTCCCAGGACTCTACCCGGCTCATCCCGAATTGCCCTGATGCGGTGGCAAACGGGGTAATAAGGAGTTAATGGCAGCCCATAGCTGCCACTAAGTCCCAGGTCAATCATGGCAGGCGTATCCCCGAGATACCTTCCATGATTAACCTGTAAGTTAAAGAAAATAAACACACACATCCAAAACATCCTTTATTTGTAATGAAAGACAAAAAAACACCCTCTTTCACCACTTTATTAACCCCTCAAAAACACCTCCAGGTCCGACGTAATCCACGCAAGATCCCACAACGCTTTCAGCTCTGCTACATTAGAAGCTGACGGGAGCGGCAGTAGAACACCGCTGCTCCTGTGAGCTCCATGCAGCAACTGAAGTGAGTCGCGCGATCAGCTGTGCTGTCACTGAGGTTACTGGCGGCTACCGCCCTCAGGTGGAGGTCTGCAGCTGTGCCCGCGAATAACCTGAGTGAAAGCACAGCTGATCGCGCGGCTCACTGCAGTCACTCAGGGGATTTGCGATCACAGGTGAGTCCTTCACAAGTAACCACAAATCAAGCCGCAGCACACGCACAGAGCCTCGCGATCACAATGATGTTGGGTGAAGTTCATCCGAGTTCATTCTGATCGTGCGGCACTGTCTCGCAGCCAGCCATGCTCTTTTTGACAATGCGGTCCCGCTCTACTGCAAGTCTATGGGGATGCTGCAGAGCCGAGTGGGACTGCACTGTCAAAAATGTGCGTTCTGGATGCTTTTCCCACTCTATCTATGGCAGAGCAAGCATCTAGAACACATGAATTCTCTCCAGGAATGTTTGCACATTGCGTTCTGCTGAATGCGTCTCAGAACGCAGCTTTTTCGGCTGCGTTCTGAGACGCACACGCAGTGACTTACACGCTGCGGAATAGAATGCAACGTGCGCACACAGCCTTTCAGTACCCAAAACATTGTGCCAAGCTTGAGCTTCTGGTGGCACACACCAAGTAAATTGATAAGTGAGCTCTCCCTGCTACATTAATGCCGGTTTAAGCATATTGTGGCTCAGAATGGATGGGGCCATTAGGATTTGGGAGCGCGCAGATTTTAAATTCGAAGAGGCAACGTCATTTTTACAGCGCCTTTCTCCTGTCTGCAATGTGGAAACTATTTCTGCTGCAAAATGACGGACCTTAGTGAGGGCTTGATTTTATGGACTTGGTGGAAGACTTTCATGGTAAAATTTCGGAGTACAAAATATTTTGCCTTTAAAGGGAAGGAATCATCCCCCAAAAAAAATGTTTTCAACAATTCAAAAATATGTAAAGTATTAACTTTTATTTTTTTTAATATCAGCATTTATTTAATGGAGTAAAATATGAAACATATTTTTTTTTATATTTTCCACTTTTAAAAACTATGGGGAGCAGCTGCAGAAATTTGCCATGACAACCTAGTGTACTGCCGTCTCGTATTATAACTGCAGTTAATGTGAGCTGGATCTGCTCTCATGTGTCAGAAATCATAACTCTCCTAACCATCTGGGCATTTGCAAAAGGATAAAGGCTCGTAGGCACGTACATGCTGAAATTTCTGCAGCGATTTGACAGCGCATGTGCGCTTCAAATCACTGCAGAAACACTGCGTAATGGATGCACTGTATCTGCAGAATAGATGCCGATTTCATGCGCTATGGATGCTGCCCCCACCATAGACAGAGTGGGAGCTGCATCCAAAACGCACAAATAATTGACATGCTGCATTTTTGAACGCACGGATTTGGGTCAAAATTTTAGCATCCAAATCGCTGCGTTCAAAAAAGCAACGTGAGCACAGATTATGCACAATCTTCATAGATTGTGCAGGGGACGCAGGATGCATGCATTTACGCTGCAGTGCTCAACGCAGCGTAAATGCATGATATTACGCAACGTGCGCACGAGCCCTTAAGGGAGGGTGGCCTTTAGGATCATAATGTGAAGCCATTTTGTTGGTGACTGTAAAGTGATATTGACCTATAGATAGAGACATCAAGAATAGCTGACAGCACAGATAATGTTAGGCCCCATGGGCACACTGCAATTTTTAGGCTATGTCCGCACGTTGCGTTTTCACCTGTGTTTTGAGCAGCAGCGTTTTCATGCCAAAAGGCATGCGTTTTGCGTTTCCATAATAGTCTATGGAAAATGTCAAAATTCTGTGCGCACTATTCATTTTCAAACGAAGCGTTTAATTTGCATAAATTGTGGTAAAAAACATGCGTTCAAAGAAGCAGCATGTCAATTGTTTTTGCCATTTCTGCAGCGTTTTGCTAACATTGAAGTCAATGAGAAGTAGCAAAAAGCAACAAACATCAAAATTCCAGCGTTTTACCTGCTTTTTAGCTGCAGAAACACTGCGTTTTTGATTACAAAAACGCATGCTCTTCAGACAATAAAATAATGGAATAATATGTTCCTTTACACATACACATAGTCCGACAATTAAATCAAAGAAAATTATGTTTATTTTTAAATTTTTGTCAAAAATATTATATTACAGCTATAATTTCATGAAATTAACTATTTTCTTTAAGAATTCTAAATTTATATATTTTTTCCTTTTTTTCTCTTTTCTCCTTCTGATTGACTTTTTAAACTTTATTAATCAGTGTCTTGATGTTCAAAACGCATCTGTCAAAACGCAAGGGAAAAAGCGCTAAAAACGCATCAAATACGTGGTAAATACGCATGCGTTTTTAGCGCTAATTTTAAGAAAAAGGCAACTTTGGCTTAATCAATTAAAGCCAAAACGTGCGTTTAGAACTGCAAGTAGGACGACGCAACGTGCGGACATGGCCTAAGGCTGCGACCACACTTTGCGCTTCCACCTGCGGTTCCATTGCTTTTTGGTTGCGTTTACAGAAGCACCTTTTTCATGCCAAAATGCATGCGTTTCCATTAAAACCAATGGAAAAAGTTGTTTTCCCCGACCGCACTTTGCGTTTCAAAACGCAAGTAAAAATTTGCATATTTTGTGGCAAAAACCATGCGTTCAAAGAAGCAGCATGTCAATTGTTTTTGTCATTTCTACAGCGTTTTGCTAACATTGAAGTCAATGAGAAATGGCAAAAACCAACAATCAAGCAAATTCCTGCGTTTTACCTGCTTTTGCAGTGCAGAAAACATGCGTTTTGACTTCAAAATAATGATTTCATATGTCCCTTTACACACACACATAGTCCGACAATTAAAATTTAGAATTTTAATAAATTATTACATTTTTTCCATTAAATATCATATTACCGCTATAATTTCATTATATTAATCTATTTTCATTATATTTTGCAAAAATATAGAATTCTTTATTTTTTCCAATTTTTTCATTGAGTTTGACTATTTAAACTTTATTTAGCAGTGTCATGATGTTCAAAACGCATCTATCAAAACGCAGGTGGAAAAGCATGCAAAAAGCGCAGAAAACGTATCAAAAATGCGGTAAATACGCATGCGTTTTCAGCGCTAAATATCTGAAGAAGGCAACTTTGGTCAAATCAATTAAGGCCAAAACGTGCGTTCTGAACTGCAAGTAGGAGAACGCAAAGTGCGGTCGCAGCCTTAATGCGTTTTTGGTGCAGTTTGTGGTGAAATTTTAGTCACTACAAACTGCATGCTTTTCCTTCCCCAGAAAAGTCAATGAGATTTGAGATTTGCTGTGTGCACGTTGCTTTTTTTTTTTGTCTGCAGTTTTGTGGTGACAACAAAACTGCAGCATGTCAATTCTTTTTGCATTTTCCCTGCATTTTTCACCCATTGGTGTTAACAAAATGCATAGAAAAACGCATGGTCAAAAGAAGGGAATTTTGTTACTTACCGTAAATTCCTTTTCTTCTAGCTCCAATTGGGAGACCCAGACGATTGGGTGTATAGCTACTGCCTCCGGAGGCCACACAAAGTATTACACTAAAAAGTGTAAGGCCCCTCCCCTTCTGCATATACACCCCCCGTGGGATCACGGGCTCCTCAGTTTTAGTGCAAAAGCAAGAAGGAGGAAAGCCAATAACTGGTTAAACAAATTCAATCCGAAGGAACATCGGAGAACTGAAACCATTCAACATGAACAACATGTGTACCCGAAAAAAACAAAAATCCCGAAGGAAACAGGGCGGGTGCTGGGTCTCCCAATTGGAGCTAGAAGAAAAGGAATTTACGGTAAGTAACAAAATTCCCTTCTTCTTCGGCGCTACATTGGGAGACCCAGACGATTGGGACGTCCAAAAGCAGTCCCTGGGTGGGTAAATTAATACCTCAAGTTAGGGCCGTAAAACAGCCCTTCCCTACATGGAGGCAACCGCCGCCTGCAGGACTCTTCTACCTAGGCTGGCATCCGCCTAAGCGTAGGTATGCACCTGATAATGCTTGGTGAAAGTGTGCAGACTCGACCAGGTAACTGCCTGGCACACCTGCTGAGCCGTAGCCTGGTGCCGTAATGCCCAGGACGCACCCACGGCTCTGGTAGAATGGGCCTTCAGCCCTGAGGGAACCGGAAGCCCAGCAGAACGGTAGGCTTCAAGAATTGGTTCCTTGATCCATCGAGCCAGGGTGGATTTGGGAGCCTGCGACCCTTTACGCTGACCAGAGTCAGGTACAAAGAGTGCATCCGAGCGGAAATGTAGATTCTGAGTGCTCTCACCAGATCCAACAAATGCAAATCCATTTCATATCGATGAACTGGATGAGGACAAAAGGAAGGTAAGGAGATATCCTGATTGAGATGAAAGGGGGATACCACCTTAGGGAGAAACTCCGGAATCGGGCGCAGCACTACCTTGTCTTGGTGAAACACCAGGAAGGGAGCTTTGGCTGACCGCGCTGCTAGCTCGGACACTCTCTGAAGAGATGTGACCGCTACCAGAAAGGCCACTTTCTGTGAAAGTCGAGAAAGTGAAACATCCCTCAGAGGCTCGAGGGACGGCTTCTGGAGAGCAATTAGTACCCTGTTCAGATCCCATGGGTCTAACGGCCTCTTGTACGGAGGGACAATGTGACAAACCCCCTGCAGGAACGTGCGTACCTGAGGACGTCGTGCTAGGCGCTTCTGAAAGAATACAGACAGCGCTGGGACTTGTCCTTTAAGGGAGCCGAGCGACAAACCTTTTTCCAAACCAGATTGCAGGAAGGAAAGAAAAGTAGGCAATGCAAATGGCCAGGGAGACACTCCCTGAGCAGAGTACTAAGATAAGAATATCTTCCACGTCCTGTGGTAGATCTTGGCAGACGTCGGCTTCCTAGCCCGTCTCATGGTGGCAATGACGTCTTGAGATAATCCTGAAGACGCTAGGATCCAGGACTCAATGGCCACACAGTCAGGTTCAGGGCCGTAGAATTCAGATGGAAAAACGGCCCTTGGGACAGTAAGTCTGGCCGGTCTGGTAGTGCCCACGGTTGGCCGACCGTGAGATGCCACAGATCCGGGTACCACGACCTCCTCGGCCAGTCTGGGGCGACGAGGATGGCGCGGCGGCAATCGGAGCTGATCTTGCGTAGCACTCTGGGCAACAGTGCCAGAGGGGGAAACACATAGGGTAGCTGGAACTGCGACCAATCCTGAACTAAGGCGCCTGCCGCCAGAGCTCTTTGATCGTGAGACCGCGCCATGAAAATCGGAACCTTGTTGTTATGCCGAGACGCCATTAGGTCGACGTCCGGCATCCCCCAGCGGCTACAGATTTCCTGAAACACGTCCGGGTGAAGAGACCATTCCCCTGCGTCCATACCCTGGCGACTGAGGAAGTCTGCTTCCCAGTTTTCTACGCCCGGGATGTGAACTGCGGATATGGTGGATGCTCTGTCTTCCACCCACATCAGAATCCGCCGGACTGCCTGGGAGGCTTGCCGACTGCGTGTTCCGCCTTGGTGGTTGATGTATGCCACCGCTGTGGAGTTGTCCGACTGAATTCGGATCTGTTTGCCTTCCAGCCACTGCTGGAAGGCTTGCAGGGCAAGATACACTGCCCAGATTTCCAGAACATTGATCTGAAGGGTGGACACTTGCTGAGTCCACGTACCCTGAGCCCTGTGGTGGAGAAAGACTGCTCCCCACCCTGACAGACTCGCGTCTGTCGTGACCACCGCCCAGGATGGGGGTAGGAAGGACTTTCCTTTTGACAATGAGGTGGGAAGAAGCCACCACTGAAGAGAGTCCTTGACCGTCTGAGAAAGGCAGACGTTCCTGTCTAGGGACGTTAACTTCCCATCCCATTGGCGGAGAATGTCCCATTGCAGTGGACGCAGATGAAACTGCGCGAAAGGGACTGCCTCCATTGCTGCTACCATCTTCGCTAGGAAGTGCATGAGGCGTCTTAAGGGGTGTGACTGGCCTTGAAGGAGAGACTGCACCCCCGTCTGTAGTGAACGCTGTTTGTCCAGCGGAAGCTTCACTATCGCTGAGAGAGTATGAAACTCCATGCCAAGATATGTCAGCGATTGGGTCGGGGTCAGAATTAACTTTGAAAAGTTGATGATCCACCCGAAACTCTGGAGAGTCTCCAGCGCAACGTTCAGGCTGTGTTGGCATGCCTCTTGAGAGGGTGCCTTGACAAGTAGATCGTCCAAGTAAGGGATCACAGAGTGACCCTGAGAGTGCAGGACTGCAACCATTGCTGCCATGACCTTGGTGAAAACCCGTGGGGCTGTCGCCAGACCGAAGGGCAGGGCTACGAACTGAAGATGCTCGTCTTCTATAACGAATCGTAGCAAACGCTGGTGCTCTGGAGCAATCGGCACGTGGAGATAAGCATCCTGATGTCTATTGATGCTAGGAAATCTCCTTGAGACATTGAGGCAATGACGGAGCGGAGGGATTCCATCCGGAACCGCCTGGTTTTCATGTGCTTGATGAGCAGTTTTAGGTCCAGAACGGAACGGAAAGAGCCGTCCTTTTTTGGCACCACAACCAGATTGGAGTAAAAACCGTGACCTTGTTCCTGCAGAGGAACAGGGATTACCACTCCTTCTGCCTGCAGAAGAGCATCGGCTCGGTCGGGAGGTGGGGAAGTTCTGAAGAATCGAGCCGGAGGACGAGAACAGAACTCTATCCTGTACACGTGAGACAAAATGTCTCTCACCCACCGTTTTTTGACCTGTGGCAGCTAAATGTCGCCAAAGCGGGAGAGTCTGCCACCGACCGAGGATGCGGAGAGAGAGGGCTGAAAGTCATGAGGAAACCGCCTTGGTAGCGGTACCTCCGGCTGCCTTCTTTGGGCGTGATTGAGCCCGCCAGGAATCTGAGCCCCTCTGAGCCTTTTGAGTCCTTTTGGACGAGGAAAACTGGGACCTGCCCGAGCCTGGAAAGTACCGAAACCTCGACTGTCCTTTCCTCTGTTGGGTTTTGTTTGATCTGGGCTGGTGTAAGGAAGAATCCTTATCCTTGGACTGTTTAAAGATTTCATCCAATCGCTCACCAAACAGTCTGTCACCAGATAATGGCAAACTGGTTAAGCACTTTTTGGAAGCAGAATCTGCCTTCCATTCCCTTAACCACAAGGCTCTGCGTAAAAACCACGGAGTTGGCGGACGCCACTGACGTACGGCTCGTAGAGTCCAGGACAGCATTAATAGCGTAAGTCGCAATGCAAACATATGCGAGGTTAAGGACGCCACCTGCGGCACAGATGTACGTGTGACAGTGTCCACCTGCGCAAGACCAGCTAAAATAGCTTGGAGTGCCCATACGGCTGCGAATGCCGGAGCAAACGACACGCCGATAGCTTCATAGACAGATTTCAACCAGAGGTCCATCTGTCTGTCAATGGCATCTTTAAGTGAAGTCCCATCTTCCACTGCAACTATGGATCTAGCCGCAAGCCTGGAGATTGGGGGATCCACCTTTGGACACTGGGTCCAGCGCTTGACCACGTCAGGGGGAAAGGGATAACGTGTATCCTTAAGACGTGTGGAGAAACGCTTGTCTGGATAAGCGTGGTGTTTCTGGACTGCTTCTCTGAAGTCAGAGTGGCCCAAAAAAGTACTGAATTTACGCTTGGGATACCTGAAATGGAATTTCTCCTGCCGCGAAGCTGACTCCTCCACTGGAGGGGCTGAGGGAGAAATATCCACCAGTCTATTGATGGACGCTATGAGATCATTCACCATGGCGTCACTATTAGGAGCATCCAGATTGAAAACGGTCTCAGGATCAGAATCCTGATCAGCTACCTCTGCCTCATCATACAGAGAATCCTCTCGCTGAGACCCTGACCAGTGTGTGAAGTCGAGGGTCTCTCCCAGCGAGCTCGCTTAGGCTGCTGGGACTGTCGTCCGTGCAGAGCCTTCAGCCTGGGATGTATGGGACCCCCTTGGAGCACGTATTAGTTCCAACTGAGGGAGACCGGGGGGCATTGATTCAACAGTGCCCATTGTCTGAGTCACCGGCCTGGACTGCAAAGTTTCTAGAATCTTGGTCATAGTCCCAGACATTTTATCAGCAAAAAACTGCAAACTCTGTCCTCTGGACAGTTTCACAGGTGGCTCTCTCTGGGCCACCACTAGCAGAGACTCTACCCAATGGGGGTTAGTGGAACCTGCCGGTAAAACAGCCTCACATGCGGTACAGACAGCATAGAAAGCCTGTGCCTTGGCACCCTTGCTTTTCTGCGGACGACATACTGTTGTCTCCTCAGAGCAATCTAGGGGTATATAGCCAAGAAGCGACCGTACAGTGCAAATATAGGTACAAGCATAAAGTACACAAAACACTGTGGCACTAGTGGGGTCAGCACCAAGGTGCTGCTTACCGCCCGCTTAAGCGGGTGTGTGGTCGCCAGAATCCCTTGACCGGGTCTCCCAGAGCCTGTGTCCGTTCTCCAGCTTAGACTGCATGCAGGAATGGCTGCCGGCGTCCTGTGAAGAGGGGCGGGCCGTGGGCGTGCCCCAGACAAAGAGCGGGAAACTGGCGTCCCACTGTGCCCAGTGAGGGGGCTGGAGTATGTAAATAAGACTCCAGCCCTCGGTGCTGACCATTGTACAGCGTCTCGCCCCTTCCCTGACTGGCAGGCCCGGGGGCGGGAAGGAAACGAAACTAGGCCGCAAAAGCCGGGGACTCGATTTATAAGCGCTGCCGTCGTAAAAGCACGGTCAGCGCGGAAGTCCCCGGCGCACCACAAGTCTCATCCGCGCCGCAGCTTCTAGCAGCGGCCGGCGCGGCCGTTTCCCACACATTAACTCACTCAGCTAAGCTGCAGTGAGTATAGCCCCAGCGCGCAGCGCTGTTGTCCCCGGCGCACTAACACACCCAGCATGCTGGTGTGTGTGTGCGTGGTCTGTACGGGGACACAGAGTACCTTAACGTTGCAGGGCCTTGTCCCTGACGATACTCAGCTCCATTCCAGCAGGATCTCCGGGTCTGTGGATGGAGCCCGGCCTCAGAGCCTGGAGGCCGGTAAGATCCCACTTCACCCAGAGCCCTCAGAGGGATGGGGAAGGATGCAGCATGTGGGCTCCAGCCTCCGTACCCGCAATGGGTACCTCAACCTTAACAAACACCGCCGACAAAAGTGGGGTGAGAAGGGAGCATGCTGGGGGCCCAAGTATGGGCCCTCTTTTCTTCCATCCGACATAGTCAGCAGCTGCTGCTGACTAAACAGTGGAGCTATGCGTGGATGTCTGACCTCCTTCGCACAAAGCATAAAACTGGGGAGCCCGTGATCCCACGGGGGGTGTATATGCAGAAGGGGAGGGGCCTTACACTTTTTAGTGTAATACTTTGTGTGGCCTCCGGAGGCAGTAGCTATACACCCAATCGTCTGGGTCTCCCAATGGAGCGCCGAAGAAACACATTTTTTGATGCATTGTTTTGGCCACAGGGGGCATTTTTGTGGCTATGACAAAACTGCAGCATGCGGACATGCGCTAAGTTGGTACTGCTCGCTGTATCATACGCAGACTGTATGACTTGCTGTGATTAGATAAGCAGAGGATAACACACTCTGGGATTACACACAAGGCTCAATGGAGTGTATCACACAGGATGGGATTAGAAATACGCAGTATCTAATGTATATAAACAAAAAAGGATAAGAAGCCAACTCACTAATCCAGTGTAATGAATAAAATATATTTTATGATTAGAAATGGAAAAAATAAACTTCTCTGAATGTCATGGCGGAGTACGGCTCTGTTCACATTGCAGATTCTGACGCTCCGCCCGATGGTTTCTCTGGTGTCTGGGATCAACACATGCAGACTTGGGCATCGATCTGCTGTGTGCTGATTCATAGGCAGGCTAGCAAGAGTTAATCTCTGCTGATCTGCTTGCTCCTTTAACCCTTTAGTGACGGAGCTAATTTTCACCTTAATGACCAGACCAAATTTTGCAATTCTGACCAGTGTCACTTCATGAGGTTATAACTCTGGAACGCTTCAACGGATCCCGGTGATTCTGAGATTGTTTTTTCGTCACATATTGGACTTCATGTTAGTACCAAATTTAGGACAATATTTTTTGTGTTTATTTATGAAAAAAATTGAATATTGGCAAAAATTTTGAAAATTTAGCAATTTTCAACTTTTGAATTTTTATACCGTTAAACCAGAGATTTCTGTGACACAAAATAGTTAATAAATAACATTTCCCACATGTCTACTTTACATCAGCACAATTTTGGAAACAAAATTTTTTTTTGTTAGGAAGTTAGAAGAGTTCAAAGTTTATCAGCAATTTCTCATTTTTACATCAAAATTTACAAAACCAGTTTTTTAGGGACCACATCACATTTGAAGTGACTTCAATAGGCCTAGATGACAGAAAATACCCAAAAGTGACACCATTCTAAAAACTGCACCCCCCAAAGTACTCAAAACCACATTCAAGAAGTTTATTAACCCTTCAGGTGCTTCACATGAACAAAAGCAATGTGGAATGAAAAAAAGCAAAAATTAAATTTTACCTAAAAATGTTGCTCTAACCCAAATGTATTCACTTTTAGAAGAAATAACACAACAAAATGGACCCCAAAACTTGTTCCCCACTTTCTTATGAGCGCGCCGATACCCCACATGTGGTCAGAAACCTCTGTTTGGACAAATGGGAGGGCTCGGAACAGAAGGAGCAATATTTGAATTTTAGAAAGCAAATTTGGCTGAAATAGATTGTGGGCACCATGTTGCATTTACAGGTCCGCTAAGGTACCTAAACAGAAGAAATCCCTCACAAGTGACACCATTTTGGAAACTAGACCCCTCAAGGCTTCTATCTAGGGGTATAGTGAGCATTTTAGATCCACAGGTACTTCACAGATTTTGTTAACGTTACGTTGTCATATTGAAAATTTTAATAATTTTCTCAAAAATGTTGCTTTAGCATCAATTTTCTCACTTTTTCAAGAGGTAATTCCAAAAATTTGACCTCAAGGTTTGTTAACCACTTTTTTATGAGCGCGGTGATACCTCACATGTGGTCTGAAACCTTTGTTTGGACAAATGGGAGGGCTTGGAACGAAAGGAGCAATATTTGAATTTTAGAAAGGAAATTTGCCTGAAAAAGATTGCGAGCACCATGTCGCATTTGGAGGTCCCCTAAGGTACCTAAACAGCAGAAACCCCGCACAAGTGACCCCATTTTGGAAACTAGGCCCCTCAAGGAATTTATCTAGATGTTTGGTGAGTACCCTGAACCCTCAGGTGCTTCACAGAATTTTATAACGTTGAGCCATGAAAAAAAAAAAATAAAATTTTACCACAAAATTGTTATTTCAACCAGGTAGCTTTTTTTTTTACAAGAGTAAAAGGAAAAAATTCAGCATAACATTTATTGTGCAATTTCTCCTGAGTTTGGCGATACCTTATATGTGGTGGAAATCAACTGTTTGGGCGCATGGCAGGGCTCGGAAGGGAAGGAGTGCCATTTGACTGCAAAATTGGCTGGAATCAATAGCGGACGCCAGGTTGCATTTGGAGAGCCCCTGAGGTGCCTAAACAGTGGCGGTCCCCCACAAGTGACTTCATTCTGGAAACAAGACACCTCAAGGCTTTTATCTAGGTGTATAGTGAGCAGTTTGAATCCACGAGTACTTCACAGAATTTGATAAGCTTAGATTGCCATATTGAAAATTTTCATTTTTTTCACAAAACTGTTGCTTTAGCATCAAATTTCTCACTTTTTCAAGAGACAACAACAAACCGTGGACCCCACAGGTTGTTATCCAATGTCTTATGAGCACAGGGATACCCCACATGTGGCCAAAAACCTCTGTTTGGATAAATGGGAGGGCTTGGAATGGAGGGAGCACCATTTGAATTCTGGAAAACTTGAAATAAATTGCGGGCACCATGTCACATTAGCAGGGCCCCTTGGGTACCTATACAGCAGAAACCCCCCACAAGTGACCCCATTTTGGAAACTGGATTTTATTCAGGAGTATAGTAAGCATTTTGAATCCACAGGTACTTCACAAAAATGTTGCTGTAGCAACAAATGTCTCACTTTTAGGCTATGTGGCCATGATCCAGCGACACGGCGTCTAGTACACAGTGTCAGCCTCCTGCAGAGATGTGAGTGTTGTCCACGGGAGAACGCAGCTGCCCATGCCCACGATTTGGGTTTAGGCCGCTGTGGAGCTCTATGCTACCTGCAGAGAACACTCATCTCCGCAGCATAAATTGACATGCTGAGGCTCGGGAAGCTGCGCCACAGGTCGGTTTATGCTGCGGAGAAAAGAAGCACATTGGGCATGAGATTTCTAAAAATCCTTCCACTGTGCTTCTACTGCACAACGCAGCGTTATGGACACAGGGAAAACACTCTGCACCCAAAACGCTGCAAACCCTGATTGTGGGCACACAGCCTAAAATGCTACAATGGATGAATGGATAGATGTCAAATAAATATAACGTCCCACCCCCTGCATATTCTAAGCTGGCGCCCTTTAGTGCCTTTCATGTGGCACTAAAGGGTGCCTAGCCTTGTATTTAGCCCCCCCAAAAAATTAATAATTAAAATAAACGACGTGGGGTCCCCCCTATTTTTGATAGCCAGCTAGGGTAAAGCAGACAGCTGTAGCCTGCAAACCACAGCTGACAGCTTCACCTTGTCTGGTGATCAATTTGGAGGGCTCCCCAGGCGTTTTTTTAAAAAAAAACAAAACGTGGGGTCCCCCCCAAATTAGATCACCAGCCAAGGTGAAGCGGACAGCTGGGGTCTGGTATTCTCAGGGTGGGAAGAGCCATGGTTATTGGACTCTTCCCAGCCTAAAAATAGCAGGCCGCAGCCGCCCCAGAAGTGGCGCATCCATTAGATGCGCCAATCCTGGCGCTTCGCCCCAGCTCATCCCGCGCCCTGGTGCGGTGGCAGACGGGGTAATATATGGGGTTGATACCAGCTGTAATGTCACCTGGCATCAAGCCCTGGGGTTAGTGATGTCACGGCATCTGAACAGATACCCGACATCACTAACCCAGTCAGTAATAGAAAAAAAAAAAGACAAAAAAAAAATTTATTTGAAAAAACACTCCCCGAAACATTCCTCTTTTACCAATTTATTGAAAATAAAGAAATTCCGGTCGCTGTAATCCATTTTGGAGGTCCCACGCCGACTCTGGATCTTCTAGAATATGGGGGGCACGTTCAGGGAACGTATCCCCCATTTTCTGGAAGAGCAAGCTCTCCATGAGCAGTGTGGGTGCAGTAATCTGAGAATACTGCACTCACACTGCCCCGGTCCAACCTAGGGCAGAGTGACCTGCAGTAACCTCATTCCAGAATATGAGGGGCACGCTCACAGAACGTACCCCCCATTTTCTGGAACAGCAGTCTCTCCATGTGAGGAGTGTGACTGCAGATTACCGCACTCACCCTCCCCCGGTCCACAGTGGAGTAGCTTGTGCAGTTGCGACGTCAGCAGGATCCCTGCTTGCAGGGATCCAGCTGACAGCCGCTGTCTGCGCATGCGCCGCCAGCATTGAAGAAGGAGGCGGCGATCGCGGGCCCGGAGCACCAGCAGCCAGGTAACGTATAACCGGGGGCTGGGGGGGGGTGACGGGGGGTGACCTAGTGGGACCTGGGGACACCTTTCTGCCGCATGTGACGTGTCACATGCGGCAGAAAGAGCAGAATGAAGGCGGCCGCGCGCTGTGCGCCGCCATCTTCCACGCTCCGGAGGGGGGAGGGGGGTGGTGGCTCTGGAGAACCGGAGGGGGCTCCGGTGACCAGAGGGCTCCGGTGGACCGGAGGAGGGGTCAGGGGGAGGACATTTCCCTCCGATCTGAAATGTTTGATCATTTCAGATCGGAAGGAAATGACTGCAGAGCCGGCGCCGGCGGCAGTTTTCTGTGCGCTTCGGCGCCATTTTGGATGTCCGGTGGGGGTAGGGGTGGGGGGACTCTCCGGTACCGGGGGCTTTGGGGGCACTAGGGGGTTAGATTTCTTTCTCATCTGACATGTTTGATCATGTCAGATGAAAAAGAAATCAGTTTTACCGGCCATTTCTTTTTTTTTCATGTGTTCGTCGGTATACAGTGTATACCGCCGATCACATGATCGGGGTCCAAAAAAAACACCCCGATTCATAATCTGGGGGGTCTCAGCTACCCCCGGTAGCTGAAACCCCCGAGATTTTCGGTCGCTGGGGGGCGCTACAGGGTTTTTTCGGGCCGCCGCTTTAAAGCGGCGGAACAGAATAAGTACCCTGTTTTGCCGCCGCTTTAAGTCGTACGGCCGTCGTTATGAGGTTAAATAATAAATAACTGTATATGTCAGTTGCTAGGGTATACTGTATAAATATGACTGTTAGATTGCATCTACAGGTTAAACAATATGGTTATTGCCGTGATAGCTGTAGTACTCGGTGTTGCCCTAGATCAGGGGTGGGGAACCATTTTTCTGCCGGGGGTCATTTGGAAATTTCTACCAACCTTCGGGGGCCGCACAAAATTATCAACTTGAAAATTACCCCAATATATTTGGTCAAACAATTAACTCACTGTGGGGCTGGAGCTTGTACTCTTTGGTGCAGCTGTAATATTAGGCGATATTGATCTTGTTGCTTTTCACAACTGCTTTTCCAGGTTTCAGTTGGCTGGGACTGCTGTATATACATCACAGGGGAGGGTTGGGAGGAATATAGATCACTGGGGAGGCTGGGGGCATAGACATCACTGGGGGGTACATACATCACTGGGGGATACATACATCATTGATGGGGAGCACAAACATAGCTAGGGGGGCATAAACATTGCTGGGGAGGGCTGGGCGGAATATACATCACTAGGGAAGCAGCAGGGCATAGACGTCACTGGGGGTATATACACATCACTGGGATACACAGACATAGCTGGGGGGCACAAACATTGCTGGGGTTATATAAATAGCCGGGGGCAAACAGCCCTGGGGGATGCCGGAGGGACACAGACAGCCCTGGGGGCACAGAGAATGATGGGAGAGGCTGGAGGCACAGACAAATCAGGGGGACGCTGGGGGCACAGATGGCACAGAGAAGGATGGGAGAGGCTGAAGGCACAGACAGAACTGGGAGAGGCTCCGGGCACAGATATCACTGGGGAGACTGAGGGGGGCACAGATCACTGGGGAGACTAGGGGGACACAGATCATTAGGGGGGCATAGATCACTGGGGAGACTGGGGGGGGCACAGAACACTGGGGGGGCACAGATCACTGGGGAGACTGGGGGGCACAGGTCACTGGGGAGACTGGGGGTAGGCACAGAACACTGGGGGGGGCACAGATTACTGGGGAGACTGGGGGGCACAGATCACTGGGGGGGGCACAGATCACTGGGGAGCACAGATCACTGGGGAGACTGGGGGGCACAGATCACTGGGGGGGCACAGATCACTGGGGAGCACAGATCACTAGGGAGACTGGGGGGCACAGATCACTGGGGAGACTGGGGGGGCACAGAACACTGGGAGGGGGCACAGATCACTGGGGAGACTGGGCGGAGGCACAGAACACTGGGGGGGGCACAAATCACTGGGGAGACTGGGGGGGGGGCACAGAACACTGGGGGGGGCACAGAACACTGGGGGGGCACAGATCACTGGGGAGACTGGGGGGCACAGATCACTGGGGAGACTGTGGGGCACAGATCACTGGGGAGACTAGGGGAGCACAGATCATTAGGGGGGCATAGATCACTGGGGAGACTGGGGGGGCACAGAACACTGGGGGGGGCACAGATCACTGTGGAGACTGGGGGGCACAGGTCACTGGGGAGACTGGGGGGAGGCACAGAACACTGGGGGGGGGCACAGATTACTGGGGAGACTGGGGGGCACAGATCACTGGGGGGGCACAGATCACTGGGGAGCACAGATCACTGGGGAGACTGGGGGGAACAGATCACTGGGGAGCACAGATCACTGGGGAGACTGGGGGGCACAGATCACTGGGGAGACTGGGGGGGCACAGAACACTGGGAGGGGGCACAGATCACTGGGGAGACTGGGGGGAGACACAGAACACTGGGGGGGCACAAATCACTGGGGAGACTGGGGGGGGCACAGAACACTGGGGGGGCACAGAACACTGGGGGGGGGGGCACAGATCACTGGGGAGACTGGGGGGCACAGATCACTGGGGAGACTGGGGGGCACAGAACACTGGGGGGGCACAGATCACTGGGGAGACTGGGGGGCACAGATCACTGGGGAGCACAGATCACTGGGGAGACTGGGGGGCACAGATCACTGGGGGGGCACAGATCACTGGGGAGCACAGATCACTGGGGAGACTGGGGGGCACAGATCACTGGGGAGACTCGGGGGGCACAGAACACTGGGAGGGGGCACAGATCACTGGGGAGACTGGGCGGAGGCACAGAACACTGGGGGGGGGCACAAATCACTGGGGAGACTGGGGGGGGCACAGAACACTGGGGGGGGCACAGAACACTGGGGGGGGCACAGAACACTGGGGGGGCACAGATCACTGGGGAGACTGGGGGGCACAGATCACTGGGGAGACTGAGGGGCACAGATCACTGGGGAGACTAGGGGAGCACAGATCATTAGGGGGGCATAGATCACTGGGGAGACTGGGGGGGCATAGATCACTGGGGAGACTGGGGGGCACAGATCACTGGGGAGCACAGATCACTGGGGAGACTGGGGGGCACAGATCACTGGGGGGGCACAGATCACTGGGGAGCACAGATCACTGGGGAGACTGGGGGGCACAGATCACTGGGGAGACTCGGGGGGCACAGACCACTGGGAGGGGGCACAGATCACTGGGGAGACTGGGCGGAGGCACAGAACACTGGGGGGGGGCACAAATCACTGGGGAGACTGGGGGGCACAGATCACTGGGGAGACTGTGGGGCACAGATCACTGGGGAGACTAGGGGAGCACAGATCATTAGGGGGGCATAGATCACTGGGGAGACTGGGGGGGCACAGAACACTGGGGGGGTCACAGATCACTGGGGAGACTGGGGGGCACAGGTCACTGGGGAGACTGGGGGGAGGCACAGAACACTGGGGGGGCACAGATTACTGGGGAGACTGGGGGGCACAGATCACTGGGGGGGCACAGATCACTGGGGAGCACAGATCACTGGGGAGACTGGGGGGCATAGATCACTGGAGAGCACAGATCACTGGGGAGACTGGGGGGCACAGATCACTGGGGAGACTGGGGGGGCACAGAACACTGGGAGGGGGCACAGATCACTGGGGAGACTGGGGGGAGACACAGAACACTGGGGGGGCACAAATCACTGGGGAGACTGGGGGGGGCACAAATCACTGGGGGGGCACAGAACACTGGGGGGGGCACAGAACACTGGGGGGGGCACAGAACACTGGGGGGGGCACAGATCACTGGGGAGACTGGGGGGCACAGATCACTGGGGAGACTGAGGGGCACAGATCACTGGGGAGACTAGGGGAGCACAGATCATTAGGGGGGCATAAATCACTGGGGAGACTGGGGGGGCACAGAACACTGGGGGGGGCACAGATCACTGGGGAGACTGGGGGACACAGGTCACTGGGGAGACTGGGGGGAGGCACAGAGCACTGGGGGGGTACAGATTACTGGGGAGACTGGGGGGCACAGATCACTGGGGAGCACAGATCACTGGGGAGACTGGGGGGCACAGATCACTGGGGAGCACAGATCACTGGGGAGACTGGGGGGCACAGATCACTGGGGAGACTGGGGGGGCACAGAACACTGGGAGGGGGCACAGATCACTGGGGAGACTGGGGGGAGACACAGAACACTGGGGGGGCACAAATCACTGGGGAGACTGGGGGGGGCACAGAACACTGGGGGGGCACAGAACACTGGAGGGGGGCACAGATCACTGGGGAGACTGGGGGGCACAGATCACTGGGGAGACTGGGGGGCACAGAACACTGGGGGGGCACAGATCACTGGGGAGACTGGGGGGCACAGATCACTGGGGAGACTGTGGGGCACAGATCACTGGGGAGACTGTGGGGGCATAGATCACTGGGGAGAAAGAGGGGCACAGAGAACTGGAGGTACAGAGCGCTGGGGGCACAGGCAGACCCGGATGAGCTTGGAGGTAGTTAGAGAACTGGGGAAGGCTGGGATCACTGAGCGCTGGAGGTGGCTGCGGGCACGGAGAGCTCTGCCGCCGGGCACAGAGAGGAGCAGCCGCCTTCGCCGCTGGGCACAGGGAGCCGCCGGGCACAGAGAGGAGCAGCCACCGCCGGGCACGGAACCGCCGCCGCAACCGCCGGGCACAGGGAGCCGCCGCCGCAACCGCCGGGCACAGGGAGCCACCGCCGCAACCGCTGGGCACAGGGAGCCGCTGCCGCAACCGCCGGGCACAGGGAGCCGCCGGCGCTGGGCACAGAGTGCTGCCCGGCACAGTAAGACCTGGGGGATGATTGGCAGTCAATCCTCTCCTTTTGATTTTAGCGCTCCTCACGCCGACCCCACCTACAAAGTATGTCCTCACGTAGGCAGTGCCAGCATGGGGACGTAGTCTTTCAGGTATAGGAAATGCAGCGTTCAGCATTGAACGCACTGTGTGGGGTTTTAAAGGGCCAGCAGCAAGTAATATGCGGCTGCCGCCCCAGCACTGCAGTCCCCGGGAATCAGCCCGGGGGCCGCAGAAAAAGTCGTTGCGGCCGCATACGGCTCGCGGGCCGGAGGTTCCCCACCCCTGCCCTAGATAGTAACTATTTCTGTCCCAGTCTCAGTCTGTATCTCTCGGTGTCTGTTTCTCTTTCTGTGTCTCTATCCCTTTGTCTGTCTCTTTCCCTGTCTGTCTCTATGTCTTTGTCTGTCTGTCTTTTTCCCTGTCTGTCTCTCTATCTCTTTTCCTATTTGTCTCTCTATCTCTTTCCCTGTTTCCCTGTCTGTCTCTGTACCTCTTTCCTTGTCTTTTTCTGTCTGTCTCTTTCCCTGTCTGTCTTTCCCTGTCTGTGTCTTTTTCTATCTTTTTGTCTGTCTGCCTCTTTGTCTGTGTCTATCTCCATCTGTCTGTCTCTTTGTCTGTCTTTTTGTCTGTCTCTTTCCCTGGCTGCATTGTGACACGCCAACATTCCATTCAAGGCATGGCTGCACATTCTTCTGAAGTTCTGGCTGCATTGTGTTCCCAGCTCCATTGACTTTAATGGAGACAGGTTTTTTGGTGAATAACTGTAAAGCATGGGGTTAAAATTTCCCCTCAAAACAGTTAATGACGTTCCCTGAGTCAAATGCGGATTCACACACACGTTGTTTTACATTTACACATGTATTTGTAACAAAGCTATTTGTCATTTATTCACATAGTCCTCATCTATGATTGCCGCCCCTTTATTTATTGTTGTGTACTTTTTTCTATTTTTAATCTCTTTACGTTGGATTTACAGATTAAAACAGCTGCAGTAAAGGGTACTTATTCCTTATCGCCAATAACAGCGGTAAGAAAAAAGTGAATTGCAACCCCCAGCGTCGGAAAATCTCTGGGGAGTCCTAGGCAATTACGATACTAGCAGTTTTTTCCTGCCCCCGGTCACGTCATCACCGTTATCTTACCTCGCACATGACATAATCAAACACATCAGATGGGAGATAAATGTCCTCCCCCGGTGTGGCCAAAGTCCACCCCTCCCCAGTCTCTCTCCTCTTCCTGATCTCCAAAAAGGCAGGCACATGAGTTGTGCATCTGTCACAAGCATCCTTCTCCGATTTCTGACATGTCAGATGAGACAGAAAAGTCCACCACAGGTCCCCACCTGTACCTTCTGCAGCAGTCCCCCGCGACCTCTCCTTCTGAAAAAAATGGCGGACTCATGCGCAGTGAGCCAGTTCTCAGACAGCTCTCTGCGAGCAAGGAGACTGAGCCCACTCCTCACATGACATGGAGTGCCTGCACTTCCAGAAAATGATGTATATGTTCGCTAAGCGTGCCACCTTATCATGGATGACAGAGTTGTTGTGGGGGTCTCCAAAAGGGATTACGGCAGACCAAATTTTTTTTTTCTTTTCAATAATTTGGTGAAAAAGGGAATGTGGCAGGGAGGGTTTTGTTGTCTTTATGTTCTTTATTACTAAAAGGGTTAGTAGACGCCTCAAAATTACTAACCCCTGGGCTTCATGCCAGCTGACATTACAGCTGGTATCAACCCCTTATATTACCCCGTTTGCCACCGTTCCAAGGCAACGGGATTAGCGGGGAGAAAGTGCCAGGACTGGCGCATCTAATGGATGCACCACTTCTGGGGAGGCTGCAGCCTGCTATTTATAGGCTCGGAAAGGCCAAATAAACATGGTCCTTCCTATGAATGCAAGACCCCAGCTGTCCGCTTTAGCTTGGCTGGTGGTAACCCAATTTTTGGGGGGACCCCATGTTTTTCTTTTTAATTATTTATAAATAAATAAATAAATAAATGAATGAATGAATGAATGAATGAACAGATTGGGGAGACCTCTGCCAGGTGAAGCTAGCTGCTAGCTTCAGTGTGCAAAACAAGAATGCCGCGGAGACACCATCACGTGTTTCTCAACGCTGGCAGGAAACTAGCCAGGTCTTTCACCGGGAAGGAACAACCACGGGAAGGGCAGTCTCCAGTCAAGGAAACCGCCTATACCAAAACATGATCTCCCCGAGGTTAACCATCTTTACCTATGTAGTCTTCTACTAGGCATTGCTCCCACTAGCCAGTTTCCTACTCCACATTGATGAGGGACAAATACCCCGAAACAGCTGTCTGTGGATGGATACCACGTTTTGGTATAGGCGGTTTCCTTGACTGGAGACTGCCCTTCCCATGGTTGTTCCTTCCCAGTGAAAGACCTGGCTAGTTTCCTGCCAGCGTTGAGAAACATGTGATAGTGTCTCCGCGGCATTCTTGTTTTGCATATTTTCCCAGGGGGCCTTGTTCTAGTGTCAAAGCGTTGAGAAACACGTGATGGTGTCCCCGCGGTGTTGGATGTTGATCTCCCCGAGGTCAACCATCTTTACCTATGTAGCTTCAGTGTGCAGGCTGCAGCCATCTACTTTACCCTAGCTGACTGTTAAAAATGGGGGGGACCCCACGTAATTTTTTTAAATTATCTATTTTTTGGCTAAATACAAGACTGAACACTCTTTTATGCCAGTGAAACAGTGCCAGCATAAAAAATATTTAGGAGAGTTGGACATTATACATGTGTTTGACATCTATCTATCCATCCTAGCTTTGTAGGCTGTATGTACACAATAAGCACCTTAACGACCGCCGATAAGCCTTTTAACGGGGGAAGTTAAGGGTACTTATTCCTTTGCGACGCTTTTTAACAGCCGCTCAGGAAAAAGGGTATAGCGCCTTCCAGTTTGGAAAATCACCAGGATTTTAGTTACCAGTGGTAGATGAGACACTGGAGATCACGATCCGAGTCGGTTTTTCTGGTCCCCGGTCACGTGATCGCCATTTCATACTGTATACCAGTGACCACGTGGACGTTAAGGCAGTGGCAGTAAAAAGATGATGAATCTTCCATTTGGTATAATCAAACATATCTAATGGGAGATAAATGTCCTCCTCAGTCCCCCGGTGTGCCCAAAGTCTCCTCCTCCCTGACCCCGTCTCCCTCCCGATGATCTAACATGGCTGCTGCTGCACGAGTGGTGTGCCTGCCGCATTCATCCTCCTCCTCTGATTTCTGTGCAATCTGACATGACAGATGGAACAGAAAGGTTTTCCCAGGTCACCCTATGTCAGGCTGCCACCCCTCTGGTCCTTCCGTACATGATGCAGCTCTGATCCCCCGTGACCCCTCCTTCGCCTTGTCTTCAGAAGAAATTGTGATGCCTCTGGACTAGTCAGGTCGTCACAGGGTACTGCACGCTCTTTATCTCCCAGTGTAGGGCTCAACCCCCCTTTGGTTCTTGGTTCCCAACTTGCAGCACTGCCTCCACCAGCATCTAAAAATCCTAATCACAACTCGCACCACACCCTGTCAGGAACACCAGTGGGCTGCTAAGCTGGAATAGGGCCGCCCACCTAGGGGTCAGGCAGGGAGGTGGGAGGTGACAAGTCAGAACAGTGGTAGCCCTCGAGCTGTGAGGAGCGCGAAGGAAGCTGGGAGTTGGAGCTCCCAGAGGAAAACGTAGATTGGGTTGCAGACGGTGGTCTGGACCCGGAGGAAGCGGAGACCCGGTCGCGGGAGATTGGGACTGGGTGCTGGCTTAGTCAAGGAGGACGGTCGGCAGCTGCAGTCCAATAGCCGGTCTGGGGCCAAAAGCACGTCGGGGTACTGGACCCTAGGTCAGGAAGAAGCTTCATGCAACCCGGCAATTAACCTGCGGAGGACAGGGCCTTTATGGACTGTTCCCATGAAGCTCAGAGATCGGAGGGCACTAGCGCAATGAGGGGGATAGGGCTTTCCAACCAAAGCAGCCCACAGAAATCCCAAGCGTGAGCTCCTGAGAGCAAGTGTGACGCCCTGGCCTATCAGGACGTCACAGGGTATTGTGCAGTCTTCCCTTATGCACAGTATCCACCTCCTCCTTGGTTATGTGTCCCCAGCTAAGTGGTGTTGTCAACAACAGTTAGTAAATCCTAGGAACACTCTGAACCACACCCAATAGACACACCAGTGGACGGCCTGAGTGGAATAGGGTCGCCAACTTGGGGGGGTTGGTTAAGGGGAGGTCAGGAGTGTCAGGAGCAGTTCAGAACAGAAGTAGATCCCAGTGAGAGAGGAGCTGGGGAGTGGGAGCTTCCAGAAGAGAAGTTGAGTAGTAGCTCTCGGTGAGAGAGGAGGTCAGGAGCTGGGCTCCTTGGAAGTCACTAGGTAACAGACGGTGGTCTGGACCTAGTAGGAGCTGGACTCCCGGTCGCATGGGGATCGTGATAAGGGGCACGGTACTGCCGAGGGAGCAGCCGGCGGCCTTGTACCATCTCCCGGGCCGGGCCCAGGGCACGACGGGGTACGTGGACCCTAGGTCAGGAAGGAGCTTCAGGCAACCTGACAATTAGCCCGACGAGAACGGAGCCTTCAAGATCCGCTCTCCACCCGCTCCAGAATCGGGGTACTAGCGCAACGAGGGGGATAGGACTTTCCACAAAACGGTCCAGAAAATCCCAAGCGTGAACCCTGAGAGCAAGCTCCCACAGTTAGCCATACTGCGGAGCAGGACCCGGCTAGTTTCAAGCTACCAGGACCACCAGAAAAGTGAACAAAGTGCCAAGAAGAAGGTTACAGACCATCAGACAGCACCACTGGGGACGGGACCCAAAATAGCTCCCCTCATTGGCAGCGGTGTACAGAACTTTGGTTTATCTGGTTGTCGGTGTCAGCTTTATGGACTGAGTGAGTACATAAGGGACCCCCTTCACTCCCCACGGCACTCCCCAAGCACTATCACTGAGTCCCGAGGCATCCCCCCTACCCGTGGAGGGTCCTAACATCTGTCTTCCCCCTGTCTTCACCCCCGGGTACTCCCAACAGCAGCAGTGGTACTCTCAGATTACCACAAACCACGGGTGGCGTCACGAACTATCACAATCCCCTATAAATACCCCCTTTTATTCGAGTGGCTGCACGACCCCCGGGTCCGGAGACCCATCGAGCCACTGCGGATCCGGATCCGAGCAGCCCGGCTGCTTCCACGGGGGCGGCACACAAGCTCCTCTGCTACCCATAGTAGGGAGCAGGGCACGGACAGCTCCAAGCTTACGGGCCACCTGAACACTTTCAATTCTGTGCACACAGGCAGGTTATGGACCACCAGGTAGTGCTGCAAGAGATGGAACCCAGACGAGCTCCTCCCAAGAGGGCAGCGACACCCAGAGACTTGGTTTACTACGTTGTCAGTGTCTGCTTTCCTTTTGAGTGAGTACCTGATTAACCACCGCTACCAGCAAGCCTGCGCTTCCCCTGCAATCCATCCCACCATCCATGGTCCCGGGGCCTTTCCCTACCCGTGGAGGGTAACGTTATCTGGCTGCCCCATTTTATCGCCCCGAGTACTCCCAACGGCAGCGGTGGTACTCCCTATTACCGCACACCACGGGTGGCATCACAAACTATCTAACTCCCCTGTAAATAAGCCCCCATCACGTTTCGGAGTGATCCCAAGCCCCCGGGTCCGGAGACCCTCGAGCCAAGAGTAGCGACACCCGGATCCGAGTGGTTCAATCGCTGCTGGGGCGGTACATGTCCGAGAAAAATGATGGCCGCATGTGCAGAGAGGCTCTCAGCCGGCTCACTGTGCGCAACGCAGTGATGTTACTGCAGCTCACACTGCCTTCAGTTGGACCGGGGTAGTGTGAGTGCAGTATTCTCAGGTCAATGCACCCACACTCCTAACATGCAGTGCTGCACTTCCAGAAAATAGGAGATGTGTTCCCTGAGTGTGCCCCCCTTATTCTGGAATAAGGTTACTGCAGGTCACTCTGCTTTTGGTTGGACCAGGGCAATGTGAGTGCAGTATTCTCAGGTCACTGCAACCACACTGCTCAAATGGAATGCTTGCGCTTCCAGAAAGAAGGGAATTTTGTTACTTACCGTAAATTCCTTTTCTTCTAGCTCCTATTGGGAGACCCAGACGATTGGGTGTATAGCTACTGCCTCCGGAGGCCACACAAAGCATTACACTAAAAAGTGTAAGGCCCCTCCCCTTCTGGCTATACACCCCCAGTGGGATCACTGGCTCACCAGTTTTAGTGCAAAAGCAAGAAGGAGGAAAGCCAATAACTGGTTTAAACAAATTCACTCCGAGTAACATCGGAGAACTGAAAAACCGTTCAACATGAACAACATGTGTACCCGAAACAACCCAAAAATCCCGAAGGACAACAGGGCGGGTGCTGGGTCTCCCAATAGGAGCTAGAAGAAAAGGAATTTACGGTAAGTAACAAAATTCCCTTCTTCTTCGTCGCTCCATTGGGAGACCCAGACGATTGGGACGTCCAAAAGCTGTCCCTGGGTGGGTAAAGAAATACCTCATGTTAGAGCTGCGAAGCCAGCCCTCCCCTACGGGGAGGCAACTGCCACCTGCAGGACTCTTCTACCTAGGCTGGCGTCCGCCGAAGCATAGGTATGCACCTGATAATGTTTGGTGAAAGTGTGCAGACTCGACCAGGTAGCTGCCTGGCACACCTGTTGAGCCGTAGCCTGGTGTCATAATGCCCAGGAAGCACCCACGGCTCTGGTAGAATGGGCCTTCAGCCCTAATGGAACCGGAAGCCCAGCAGAACGGTAGGCTTCAAGAATTGGTTCCTTGATCCATCGAGCCAGGGCGGCCTTAGAAGCCTGCGACCCTTTGCGCTGACCAGCGACAAGGACAAAGAG
Source organism: Anomaloglossus baeobatrachus (assembly GCF_048569485.1). Classification (NCBI taxonomy): domain Eukaryota; kingdom Metazoa; phylum Chordata; class Amphibia; order Anura; family Aromobatidae; genus Anomaloglossus; species Anomaloglossus baeobatrachus. The sequence goes on from NW_027444945.1 coordinate 40,382, forward strand.
TGCATCCGAACGGCGCAAGGGCGCCGTACGGGAAATGTAGATTCTGAGTGCTCTCACCAGATCTAACAAATGTAAATCCTTCTCATACCGATGAACTGCATGAGGACAAAACGAAGGCAAGGAGATATCCTGATTAAGATGAAAAGAGGATACCACCTTCGGGAGAAACTCCTGAATGGGGCGCAGCACTACCTTGTCCTGGTGGAAGACCAGGAAGGGAGTCTTGGATGACAGCGCTGCCAGCTCAGACACTCTCCGAAGAGATGTGATCGCTACCAGAAAAGCCACTTTCTGGGATAGTCTAGAAAGTGAAACCTCCCTCAGAGGCTCGAAGGGCGGTTTCTGGAGGGCAACTAGTACCCTGTTCAGATCCCATGGATCTAACGGCCGCTTGTACGGGGGAACGATATGGCAAACCCCCTGTAGGAACGTGCGCACCTTAGGAAGGCGTGCCAAACGCCTCTGAAAAAAGACGGATAGCGCCGATACCTGACCTTTAAGGGAGCCGAGCGCCAAACCTTTTTCTAACCCAGATTGCAGGAAAGAAAGAAAGGTAGGCAATGCAAATGGCCAGGGAGACACTCCCTGAGCAGAGCACCAGGATAAGAATATCCTCCACGTTCTGTGGTTCTTAGCGGACGTGGGCTTCCTAGCCTGTCTCATGGTGGCAACGACCCCGTGGAATAATCCTGAAGACGCTAGGATCCAGGACTCAATGGCCACACAGTCAGGTTCAGGGTCGCAGAATTCCGATGGAAAAACGGCCCTTGGGACAGTAAGTCTGGTCGGTCTGGTAGTGCCCACGGTTGGCCGACCGTGAGCTGCCACAGATCCGGATACCACGCCCTCCTCGGCCAGTCTGGGGCGACGAGTATGACGCGGCTGCAATCGGATCTGATCTTGCGTAGCACTCTGGGCAAGGGTGCCAGAGGTGGAAACACATAAGGGAGCCGGAACTGCGACCAATCTTGCACTAGGGCGTCTGCCGCCAGCGCTCTTTGATCGCGAGACCGTGCCATGAAGGTTGGGACCTTGTTGTTGTGCCGGGACGCCATTAGGTCGACGTCCGGCCTTTCCCAGCGGCGACAGATTGTCTGAAACACGTCCGGGTGAAGGGACCATTCCCCTGCGTCCATGCTCTGGCGACTGAGGAAGTCTGTCTCCCAGTTTTCTATGCCGGGGACGTGAACTGCGGATATGGTGGAGGCCGTGGCTTCCACCCACATCAGAATCCGCCGGACTTCCTGGAAGGCTTGCCGACTGTGTGTCCCTCCTTGGTGATTGATGTATGCCACCGCTGTGGAGTTGTCCGACTGAATTCGGATCTGCTTTCTTTCCAGCCACTGCTGGAAAGCTAGTAGGGCAAGATACACTGCTCTGATTACCAGAACATTGATCTGAAGGGTGGACTCCTGCTGAGTCCACGTACCCTGAGCCCTGTGGTGGAGAAAAAACCGCTCCCCACCCTGACAGACTCGCGTCTGTCGTGACCACCGCCCAAGACGGTGGTAGGAAAGATCTTCCCTGTGATAATGAGGTGGGAAGAAGCCACCATTGCAGAGAGTCCTTGCCGTCTGAGAAAGGGATACTTTCCTGTTCAGGGATGTTGACTTCCCGTCCCATTGGCGGAGAATGTCCCATTGAAGTGGACGCAGATGAAACTGCGCAAACGGAACCGCCTCCATTGCCGCCACCATCTTCCCGAGGAAGTGCATGAGGCGTCTTAAGGAGTGCGACTGACCTTGAAGGAGAGTCTGCACCCCAGTCTGTAGTGACCGCTGCTTGTCCAGCGGAAGCTTCACTACCGCTGAGAGGGTATGAAACTCCATGCCAAGATACGTTAGTGATTGGGTCGCGACAGGTTTGACTTTGAGAAGTTGATGATCCACCCGAACGTCTGGAGAGTCTCCAGCGCAACATTCAGGCTGAGTTGGCATGCCTCTTGAGAGGGTGCCTTGACAAGTAGATCGTCCAAGTAAGGGATCACAGAGTGTCCCTGTGAGTGCAAGACTGCTACCACTGCCGTCATGACCTTGGCGAACACCCGTGGGGCTGTCGCCAGCCCGAATGGCAGAGCTACGAACTGAAGATGGTCGTTTCCTATCACGAAACGTAGAACAACATTGGTGCTCTGTAGCAATCGGCACGTGGAGATAAGCATCTTTGATGTCTATTGATGCTAGTCCTTGAGACATTGAGGCAATGACGGAGCGGAGGGTATCATCCGGAACCGCCTGGCCTCCACGTGCTTGTTGAGCAGTTTTAGGTCCAGAACGGAACGGAAAGAGCCATCCTTTTTTGGCACCACAACCAGTTTGGAGAAAAACCGTGTCTTGTTCCTGAAGAGGAACCGGGATTACCACTCCTTCTGCCTGCAGAAGAGCATCTGCTCGGTGGGGAGGTGGGGACGTTCTGAAGAATCGAGTCGGAGGACGAGAACAGAACTCTGTCCTGTGCACGTGGGCACACTGTCCCCCACCCACCGGTCTGTGACCTGTGGCAGCTAAATGTCGCCAAAGGCGAGCGAGTCTGCCATCAACCGCGGATGCGGAGAGATGAGAGAGCTGAGAGTCATGAGGAGACCGCCTTGGTAGCGGTTCCTCCGGCTGCCTTCCTTGGGCGTGATTGAGCCCGGCCGGAAGCTGAGCCCCTCTGAGGCTTTTCAGCCGTTTTGGACAAGGACAATTGGGACCTGCCCGAGCCTGGGAAGGACCGAAACCTCGACTGTCCTTCCAGGACAGCATTAATAGGGTAAGTCGCAATGCAGACATTGCGAGGTTACGGACGCCCCTGCGGCACAGATGTACATGTGCTCAAGACCAGCTGCGCAAGAACAGCTGAAAAGCTTAGGGTGCCCATACGGCTGTGAATGCCGGAGCAACCGACACGCCGATAGCCTCATAGACAGATTTCAACCAGAGTCCATCTGTCTGTCAATGGCATCTGTAAGTGAAGTCCCATCTCCACTGCAACTATGGCTCTAGCCGCAAGCCTGGAGATTGGAGAATCCCCCTTTGGACCCTGGGTCCAACGCCTGACCACGTCAGGGGGAAAGTGATAACGTGTATCCTTAATACGTTTGGAGAAAACGCTTATCTGGGAAGCGTGGTGTTCCTGGACTGCTTCTCTGAAGACAGCGTGGCCAGAACAATACTCAATATACGTTTGAGCTACTGAAAATGGGACTTCTCCTGCTGTGAAGCTGACTCCTCCCCTGGGGGAGCTGAGGGAGAAAAGATCCAACATTCCATTGATGGACGCTATAGGATCAGTCCTTATGGCGTCACCATCCGGTGTATCCGGAGTGAGAGCGGTGTCAGGATCAAAGTCCTGATGAGCTACGTCTGCCTCATCATACAGAGAGTTTTCCTGGGACCCCCCCCGGAGCACCGATTTTATTCCAAATGAGGGTGGCCAGGGAGCAATGATCCAGATTGCCCATGGCCTGTCCGGACTGCAAGTCTCTATCCCATTGCAACTCCGTCCCTGTCCTTGGACAGGGTTGAGAGGTGGTTCTTTTGGCCACGTCAAGTAGAGACCCCGGCTGACCAAGTGCTACAGGGGAGCATTGCACACAATGGGGTTCAGTGCCGTGGAACAGTATCACATGCAGTAAAAACAGCATCGAAAGCCTGTGTTGCTTATATGCTGCTGCCGACTTATAGAGCCAGAATGGCGACCGTACAGTGCAATGTATATCATACAAGCATAAAGTACAAATGAACACTGCAGCACATGCAATACAAGCAGCATAGAAAGCCTGCTTTTCTGCTGCTGTAGACTAGCCGTCTAGGGGAATATAGCCCAGAATAGCGACCATACAGTGCAATGTATAGCATACAAGCATAAGTACAAATGAACACTGCAACACCTGCAATACAAGCAGCATAGAAAAAAACCTGTGCCTCAGCACCCTTGCTTTTCTGCTGCTGTAGTCTAGCCATTGTATGGCGAATATAGCCAAGACTAGCGACCGTACAGTGCAGTGTATAGCATACAAGCATAAATACACATGAACACTTCAGTACGTGCAATACAAGCAGCATAGAAAGCCTGTGCCTTAGCACCCATGCCTTCCTGCTGCTGATGTGTCGCCATCTAAGAGGGCATATAGCCCAAAATAGCGACCTATGCAGTGTAAGCATAAAATACAAATGGACAAACTGCGGTATTTAGTGTCAGCACTTCAGGTGCCGCTTACCGCCCGCCTATAAGCGGGTGTGTGGTCGCCCTAGTCCTGTGCCTGGTTGCCCAGAGTCCGTTCTCTCAGCTCGGACTGCAGTAATGGCTGCCGGCGTCCTTCTCCAGCTCGTGTGAGTAGGGGCGGGCCGTGGGCGTGCCCCAAGTCAGAGCGGGAAACCGGCGTCCCACAGTGTCCAGTGAGAGGGCTGGAGCATGTAAATAAGGCTCCAGCCCTCGGCGCTGCTGATTGTACAGCGTCTCTCCCCTACCCTGATTGACAGGGTGGGGGCGGGAACGAAGCGGAGCTAGGCCGCAAAAGCCGGGGACTGGATTTATAAGCGCCGCCGCCGTAAATGCGCGGTCGGCGCTAAGTCCCCGGCGCACTACAAGTCCCAGCCGCGCCGCCGCTCCCGGAGCGTCCGGCGCGGTAGTTCCCAATAAATAAAGTCACTCAGCTAGGCTGCAGTGACTGTAACCCTTTACTGTCCCCGGCGCACTAGCACACCCAGCAAGTCTGGAGTGTGCTGTGCCTGTGTGTACGGGGACACAGAGTACCTGAATGGTGCAGGGCCATGTCCCTGAACGGCACTCCCGCTCCACATCCAGCAGGTTCAATGGGTCTGTGGATGGAGCCCGGCCTCAGGGCTTTGGGGCCGGTAAGATCCCACTTCCTCAGAGCCCCTCAGGGGGATGGGGAAGGAAAACAGCATGTGGGCTCCAGCCGCCGTACCAGCAATAGGTACCTCAACCTTACAAACCACCAGTGGGGTGAGAAGGGAGCATGCTGGGGGCCCCATATGGGCCCTCTTTTCTTCCATCCGATATAGTCAGCAGCTACTGCTGACTAAACAGTGGAGCTATGCGTGGATGTCTGACCTCCTTCGCACAAAGCCGAAAACTGGTGAGCCAGTGATCCCACTGGGGGTGTATAGCCAGAAGGGGAGGGGCCTTACACTTTTTAGTGTAATGCTTTGTGTGGCCTCCGGAGGCAGTAGCTATACACCCAATCGTCTGGGTCTCCCAATGGAGCGACGAAGAAATGTTGAATACGTTCCCTGCGCCTTCATATCCTGGAACACAGAGTTGTCGTGGGACCTCCAAAATGGATTACAAGGCATCAGACTTTTTTTTAATAAATTGGTGAAAAAGGGAATGTGTTTTCAAATAAAAAACATATTTGTAGTCTAATTTTTTTTATTATTATTCACTAGGTTAGTGATGTCGGGTATCTGATAGATGCTGTAACATTACTAACCCCAGGGCTTGATGCAAGGTAACATTAGAGCTGGTATCAACCCCTTATATTAACCCGTTTGCCACCACACCAGGACAACGGGATGAGCAGGGGAGAAGAGCCAGGATTGGTGCATCTAAAGGATGTGCCACTTCTGGGGTGGCTGCAGCCTGCTATTTTTAAGCTGGGAAGGGCCAATAACCGACGACAAGGCATACCTATTTTTGCCGGGACTCATTCCAAAAACTCCTGCATCTGGGCTAAAAAAAAACTACATGAAATGGGCAGGTTGGATCCAGTTAAATGAAAACGTTCAGTCTGGAGGGCAGAGTGCTCAGTCATAAACAGGTGCATGCAGAAAATTTTTGCAACTTTGTTGAATTTTCAGCGTGCAACTTTTCACACCTATTGGATGTGCTGGTCAGTCTTTTTATATTAGTATTACATTCCTTTCTGACAGAACACTCCTCCGCACTCCAGCCTGAGCTTTTTATTTAGCTGGATGCTACCTGTCCATTACATGTAGGTTATTTAACCCAGATAAAGGCGTATTAGGATAGGGTCCCGGCAAAAAGAGATACACCTTGTTGTAGGCTGCCGTGATTACACGAATTTGCATATTTTAGTTTTTCTGACTGCTGCTGTGCATATTTTTTTGTAACATTTTCAGCGTGCACCTGTTCAAAGTACCTAGTGGATGTGCTGGACAGTCTTTTATGCTTTTTTGGGGGCAAAAAAAACGGATTTTTGTGTACTCACCGTAAAATCGTTTTCTCTTAGCCATCATTGGGGGACATAGGACCATGGGTGTTATGCTGCTTATCCATAGTTGGACACTAAGTAGATGCAAAGATGTTAGCTCCTCCCCTGTAGTATACACCCCCTGGCCCAGCCAGGCTACTTCAGTTTTAGTACACAAGCAGTAGGAGAACAAGTAACAAAAAACACGAGGGAATGCTCATAACAAAAAGGTACTAAGAGAAAAAACTAAGGCCCAACAGGGCAACAGGGAGGGTGCTGTGTCCCCCAATGATGGCTAAGAGAAAACGATGTTACGGTGAGTACACAAAAATCTGTTTTTCTCTAACGCCTCATTGGGGGACACAGGACCATGGGACGTCCTAAAGCAGTCCCTGGGTGGGTAAACAATAAACAATGCAACCCAAGGACTAGGAACCAGTCCCAGATAGCCAGGAGCGCCTACTGAGATAGGTGCTCCACTGTCATTTCCAGAATTTTCCTACCTAGGTTCGCCTCAGCCGAAGCCTGGGTATGAACTCGGTAATGCTTTGAAACAATATGCAGGCTAGACCAGGTCGCGGCCTTCCACCTCTGTTCCACTGAAGCCTGATGGCCCAAGAGGCGCTAACTGCTCGCGTGGAAGGAGTCCGCAGCCCACTAGGAATGGGCTTGAGTTGCAAGTGGTAGACCTCCTGGATCGCAGAGCGAATCCAGCGAGCCAGCGTTGCCTATGAAGCTGCCTGTCCTTTCTTAGGCCTTTCAGGAATGACGAACAAGGAGTCCATGTTCCTAAAGAGGCTGTCCTGGGTATGTAATATCGGAGAGCCCTCATAAGGTCTAGCGAATGTAGAGACCTTTCCACCCTATGGACTGGGTGTGGACAAAAAGAAAGGCAGAACAATGTCCTCGTTCAAATGAAACGGGGAAGTAACCTTTGGAAGAAAATCCGGAAAAGGAGGGGGGACTGGGTAGAACTACCTTACCCTGATGAAAGATCAGAAAGGGTTCGCGGCAAGAGAGTGCTGCCAGTTCCAAAACTTGTCTGATGGACGTAATCGCCACTAAGAATGTTACCTTCCAGGTGAGAAGAGCAAGAGAAGATTCCTTAAGAGGTTCAAAGGGGGTCCTCTGGAGACCGTCCAGAATGAGATTGAGGTCCCATGGGTCCAGCGACCATTTGTACGGTGGGACTAGATGGGAAACGCCCTGGAGGAAAATCTGGACTTGCGGATTGCAAGCTAGCCGGCATTGATAGAATATTGAGAAAGATGAAACCTACCCCTTAAGGGAGCTGAGGGCCAACCCCTTTTGCAACCTGACTGCAAAAAAGAAAACAAAGATTCTGGGGATCGCCAGAGGCATAGGTTGGACATTGGATTCCCTGCACCGGGAAAGGAACTTTTCCATGTGCGGTGGCAAATACAGGATGAAGGCCGGCTTTCGGGCACTGATCATGGTGTAGATGACCGCGGGAGAGAATCTCGCTCTTTTTAAAGTCCAGGTCTCAATGGCCAGGTCGTCATCTTAAGGGCTCTGGAGTTCTGATGGGAAATGGGCCTTGGGTCAGCAGGTCTGGGATGCTTAAGAGGCGCCATGAGCAATTGTACCGAAAAACCTGTAAGGTAGACAGAAGCGACTTCAGGAGAGTAGAGCATCCGCGCTGATGGACTGTTGATCACGTGACCTGGCTAAGAACGCGGGTACCTTTGCGTTCAACCTTGAGCCCATTAAACCCACGTCCGGCGTACCCCGGCGAGAGCAGATGTGTGAGAACACTTCTGGGTGGAGAAACCACTCTCCGGCGGCTAGGCCTTGGCGACTTAGAAGGTCCGCCGCCCAGTTCTCTACTCCCGGTATGTGTACCGGTGAAATCACAAACCCAGTCGATTCGGCCCAGGTGAGGATCCTGAGGACCTTGAGATAAGCTGTCTTGCTGCTGGTACCTCCCTGCCGATTGACATAGGCCACAGCTGTTGCATTGTCAAATTGGACTCGACTCAGACGACCTGCTAGCAGATGGAGGAACGACCTGAGCGCGAGAAAGATCGCGCTGACTTTCAGGATGATTTCTGGGAAGGGAAGACTCCTGGGGCATCCAACGTCCTCAAGCGGTGTGGAGCCAGTACACTGCTCCCCAGCCTAAGAGGCTGGCATCCGTGGTCAGGAGTATCCAGTCCACTTGGGAGAGAAAATCTCCTTCTCAATATGGAAGAGGGCCGAAGCCACCAGCAAAGCACATACCTGACTGAAGGAGTCAGGTGAAAAAATTCATCCAGGGAAAAGGGGGCTCTTGTCCCAGTCAGCTAGAAGCGCAAGCTGCAGTCGGTGTGTGGCTAAGCGAGCGGCACTGCCTCTATAGCCGCCGCTATCCTACCTAGCACTCTCATACTGAATCGTATGGAGCGAGAGGAGTACAAGAGTAGAAGGCAGTGTACCGCTTGTTGTAGAGCGGTCACCTTGTTTTGAGGGAGCAATATCAAGCCCCGAAGGCTGTCCAGGAACATGCCCAGGGAGGTGACGGATTTTGACGGGAGCGGGGATGATTTGACTGGAGTCAGAAGCCACCCTAAGCGGGATAGAGAGCCCACAGAGATCTGCACGCTGGTTGAGCCCTTGATGAGGAGGTCATCCAAGCAAGGCAGAACAGCCAATCTCCTGGCGTGAAGGGCACTCATGGCAGCCACCATGACCTTGGTGAAGACCCTTGGTGCTGTGGCAGGGCCGAGGGTAGGGTTACAAATGAAAAAAGAAGTCCTGAACCGTGAAGCGGAGGAACTTTTGGTGAGCTGGGGCGATGGGTATGTGCAGGTACGCGTCCCTGATAGCTATTGAAGCAATGAATTCTCCTTCGACCATAGAGGTAATAATGGACCCTAGGAACTCCATTCTGAGTCTCCTTACGTGCACATGTTTTCTCAGGTGTTAGAGGTCCAGGATGAGTCGAACTGACCCGTCCTTTTTTGGGGACCACAAAGAGGTTGGAATAGAAGGCCTTGACCATCTCGTCATCCGGAACATGTACTATCACCCCCGCCGTTTGGAGGAGTGGATTGCTGAGGAGAAGGCCTCATGGTGTTTTGGAGCCTTTGGGGGGTTTGAGAGAAAAAGACCAACCCGGGGATCGGGTCCGGAATTCAATGTGGTAACCGAAGACACAAGGTCTCGCACCCATTTGTGGTCTGAGGCGGCAGCCCAGATGGAGGAGGACGAGACTCCTCGGTCTTTGTATAGACTGCCAGGACGAGGTGGACCTGGGGAGGGCTCAGAAGGTCAGGCCCTGCGTGTCTATTAAAAAACATCCTGGGCTAGAGTTGGGGGAGGGAGGTACTCTTTCCCTCCCATGGCGTCAGAAAAAAAGAGCCTGTGCAGACGATCGCCAAGCCATTGGTCTGGAAAGGAGTACTGTGAGAGGCTTCTAAGGGACAGAGTTCGCTCTCCATTATCGGAACCAGAGGGCCTTACGGATGGCTATGGTATTCGAGGCGGCAAAAACTGCGCATAGCAGCATCGAGGGAGGCTTGCATGAGGTACTCCACCGCCGCAGCAATGTGAACTGTTACTTCTGTGAGGGCCTGAGGAAAACTGTTATTCCTGATGCCTGTGCGATCCACACGGAAGGAGAGAGGGACACGCGGCCTCAAGGCGGAGCGATCGAGCTGCTCCACTTGTCTGTCTGTTGGGTCCTTGAAGGAGGATCCATCAAGTAAAAGACAGGAGGGTCTTTCAGGTAGGCGGGAGGCCGGGGGAGGGGGGGGGGGGTCCACCGAGAGAGGATCGGCCCAGCCCTTAGAGACAGCTAAGCCAAGGGGTACCGAGACTACATGAGTTTACGGATACCGAAGCGCCGGCAAAAACGTTATTTTTTTTTTTTAGGTTTCTTCGCCCTTTTAAAGGAGACCGCGTGGTCAGTAGTAGTGGATGGGAGATCTTCCACATGCAGAGTTTGCTTGATTGCTGCACACATGCACAGTTTAGTTGATTGCTGCACACATGCACAGTTTGGTTGATTGCTGCACACATGCAGTTTGGTTGATTGCTGCACACATGCACAGTTTGGTTAATTGCTGCACACATGCACAGTTTGGTTGATTGCTGCACACATGCACAGTTTGGTTGATTGCTGCACACATGCAGTTTGGTTGATTGCTGCACACATGCACAGTTTGGTTGATTGCTGCACACAAACACAGTTTGGTTGATTGCTGCAATAAGATAGTCCATCGCAGCTTAATCGCTCGGGGAGGTTGAAACCAAGGAATCATCCTGGTACAAACATCATTCCCCTTCCTCCGGCTCCTCAGAGACCGCGGAACATGTGGGAGAACCCCATCTGTGTACCCCCGAGGGAGAACCATGGGGGTCATGCCCTTTTTCTGATCTGCAACCGGTGAAGCAGAGGGCTGATTCTTATCAGAAGAACCCTCTACAGAGGTGTCATCAGGCTGCGTTCTGTCCAGGGGCCCCGAGAGGTGTGAGGACGATGTTGCATAGCCAGCACCAGGTTCTGGGAACTGTGCCCATTCCGGGGGACTGGGAGCCGTAGGCTCTGGGCTGGCAGCAGTTGCTGCGGTGGTGGCGGGGCGGGAGGGGGGGCTACAGGGGCACCGCACTCACAGAAGGAAGAGGGGCTATCAACCCCTAGTAGCTCAGCGTGGCAGGTAGTGCAGGCTGAATAATAGGCTGTACGTTAGAAGTCTTATACCGTGTTTTTCCAAAAATAAGACCTCCCCCAAAAATAAGCCCTAGCAGGGATTTCCAGCATTTTCGGAGAAAGGCTTAAATATAAGCCCTCCCCCGAAAATAAGCCCTACTCCCGGATCAATAATGAAGTGTCCGTGCCGCTAAAAAATATACAGATACTGCAGGACACTTCATTATACACAGCGGCACCCGGCAATTACACTAACCCGACACTGAGCGGCAGGACCTGCAGTGATCACACACCCGCACACATCAGATCTCACACACACACACACACACACACACACACACACACACACACACACCAGATCTCCCACACACACCAGATCTCACACACACACACCAGATCTCACACACAAACATCGGATCGCACACAGTCATATCGCACACATAATCAGATCGCACACACAAACATCGGATCACACGCAAACATCAAATCACACACACAAACATCGGATCGCACGCACATCAGATCGCATACATACCTCATCCAGAGACACCGATCTCTTCTCCTGAGAGGCAGTGCAGTGGAGCGCAAGGAACAGGACCTGCGGCCGGACACGTGACTTGCTCTCATTCCCTGCGGCCGTAAGTGCTGGATGTGATATTATGTATGTGTGTGTGTGTCTGCGAACGGCTGTGTTTTTCTGCGATCGGCTGTGTGTGTCTGTGATCGGATGTGTGTATCTGTGATCGGCTGTGTATGCCTGCAATCGGATGTGTGTATCTGTGATCGGCTGTGTATGCCTGCGATCGGATGTGTGTATCTGTGATCGGCTTTTATGTGCCTGCGATCGGAAGTGTGTATCTGTGATCGGCTTTTATGTGCCTGCGATCGGAAGTGTGTATCTGTGATCGGCTGTGTGTGCCTGCGATCGGATGTGTGTGATCTGCTGTGTATATCTGCGATCTGCTGTGTGTGTAAACGAAATGACGGGGTGCACAGCCTATAGTAACACAATGAGTGCTGCCTAATGTGTGCAAAACAACAATGCACAGAGGAGAAAAAGAGCACACATAATTCAGGCGCACATCAAAGAATATTGTAATCATATATATTTTTTATTTTTACGAGAAAAACAGTTTATTAGGTCCATGAAAAACACACACAATAAAATCATTTAAAACCATACAATACAAGACACGGCCTCTATAAAGTGACTCCGGGATAATAAACCTAGTCAATATAAGACAGATATAATATCAAAGTTGTACATCAATTGATTCTCCAAACCACAGATCTAAGGGTACCGTCACACTTTAGCGACGTAGCAGCGATCCCACCAGCGATCTGACCTGGTCAGGATCGCTGCTGCGTCGCTACATGGTCGCTGGTGAGCTGTCAAACAGGCAGATCTCACCAGCGACCAGTGACCAGCCCCCAGCCAGCAGCGACGTGCAAGCGACGCTGCGCTTGCACGGAGCCGGCGTCTGGAAGCTGCGGACACTGGTAACTAAGGTAAACATCGGGTATGGTTACCCGATGTTTACCTTAGTTACCAGCGCACACCGCTTAACTTAGCGTGTGCAGGGAGCAGGAGCCGGCACTGGCAGCGTGAGAGCTGCGGAGGCTGGTAACGAAGCTAAATATCGGGTAACCACCTTGGTTACCCGATGTGTACCTTGGTTACAGCTTACCGCAGGCTGTCAGATGCTGGCTCCTGCTCCCTGCACATTCAGGATTGTTGCTCTCTCGCTGTCACACACAGCTATGTGTGCTTATCAGCGGGAGAGAAACAATAAAAAAAAGAACCAGGGCTGTGTGTAACGAGCAGCAATCTCACAGCAGGTGCCAGATCGCTGCTCAGTGTCACACACAGCGAGATCGCTAATGAGGTCACTGCTGCGTCACAAAAACCGTGAATCAGCAGCGATCTCAGCAGCGATCTCGCTGTGTGTGAAGCACCCCTAAGGTAAGTAGTGATTACTTTGACCTTCACAGCATACCTTGCTCTTTTGCGCCTTGATATTCTCCCTATATTTTTGTGCATGCAGTTCTACTTATACACCGGGCCCGGTTGGTAATTATACTTCTCTAATGAGACTTTCTCGGTCTTTTTTGACCATGTGTGCACATTTGGTATTTTTTGGGTGATCTATATCTGGTGTTTATGCAGCCAGCAGGTATCTAGGCAGTCTGGTGGCAGCTCTTCAGTACCGCATTAATAACTTTCTGCTGGTCACACCATCACCCTTATAGAGTGCTGTTTTCTAGAGCTAAATACTGATGGTTTCTCAGGTAGTATCCATTTAGCAATCGCTGCTATTATAAATATATATATTTTATTTTTTTTATACAAGCTCTATATATATTTGATATGCACTTGTATGATTAATTCACACTGCTATATTGTTGCCAATCAACTGTTCCTGGTATTGGTTATACCTCCATTGTCTTTTGATATGGTTATCTATAAGACAGTACATATACGATAGTGTCATACTTCGTATATATATATATATATATATATATATATATATACAACTGTCTACCTCACCAGTAGAGCTTATTTTCTGCATGCGAGTAATCACTACTTACCTTAGATCTGTGGTTTGGAGAATCAATTGATGTACAACTTTGATATTATATCTGTCTTATATTGACTAGGTTTACTATCCCGGAGTCACTTTATAGAGGCCGTGTCTTGTATTGTATGGTTTTAAATGATTTTATTGTGTGTTTTTCATGGACCTAATAAACTGTTTTTCTCGTAAAAATAAAAAATATATATGATTACAATATTCTTTGATGTGCGCCTGAATTATGTGTGCTCTTTTTCTCCTCTGTGCACTGCTGTGTGTGTGTGTGTTCTGCTGTGTGTATGTGATCTGCTGTGTGTGTGTTTTTCTGCGATCGGCTGTGTGTATCTATGATCGCCTGTGTGTGCCTGTGATCGGCTGTGAGTGCCTGCGATCTGCTGTGTGTGATCTGCTGTGTATATCTGAGATCTGCTTTGTGTGTGATCTGCTGTGTGTGTGTGTGTGTGATCTGCTGTGTTTGTGTGTGTGATCTGCTGTGTGTGCCTGCGATCTGCTGTTTGTGATCTGCTGTGTATATCTGCGATCTGCTGTGTGTGTGTGATATGCTGTGTGTGTGTGTGTGAGATCTGCTGTGTGTGATCTGCTGTGTTTGTGTGATCTGCTGGGTGTGCCTGTGATCTGCTGTGTGTGTCAGCGTGTCAGCTAGCAGCAGGGTAGGACGGCGTGCAGCACCGACCGGAGATCACAGGAGGACCTTGGAATCACACAGACGTCCTGGTCTGGTGAGTATGAGTCTCCTGGGAAGTGGGGGGGGTCTGCTTTTTTTGGGGGGTAAACTTACCCTCAACCGTCTTTCTCCAAGAATAAGAACGCCTCCAAAAATAAGCCCTAGTGCTTTTTTGGGGGGCAAAAAAAATATAAGACAGTGTCTTATTTTTGGAAAAACACGGTAGTTGTTGCTGTAGTTGTGCAAAGCATAAAACATGTGACTGCAGCCCCAGGCTGATGAGCCACAAACTCTGATTGTAACGAGGGAGCAATATTCTGCAGAGCTAATGTTTCCTGTGGGAAGGAGGAAGCTCAGAGACGCCCACAGACTCTGATCACAAGGAGAGGGAGCGGTAAGGAGAGGGAGCGGTGCTCTGCATAGCTACTGTGTGAGGAGAAAATATAATAAAATGGTGGGAAGGGACTCCCCTTCCCCCCTCCAGCCCTGCACAACAACAGTGCACTGAGTCCTGGGAGCTTGACCTTTGCTCTAAATCCTGTCAGGGAGGATTTCACCTCAGAGCTAATTCCTGTCAGGGATATCAGCTCCAGTGTGGAGATTCTGATGCCTGCTGTGTCCGGACACACCGGTGCAAAGTATGTATCAACTCAGAGCCTGTCAGAGAGACTGAGAAGGTTTTTCATCTGCTCTGGGCTCTGGAAAAGAATCCAGTCAGGAAGGATCTCAGCTCATGTGGAGATGGCAGTCTCTGCCTGGTCACGGTGGTGCAGAGCGTGTATCAACTCAGAACCTGCCAGAGGGACTGAGGAGGTTTTTCATCTGCTCTGGGCTCTGGAAAAGAATCCAGTCAGGAAGGATCTCAGCTCATGTGGAGATGGCAGTCTCTGCCTGGTCACGCTGGTGCAGAGCGTGTATCAACTCAGAACCTGCCAGAGGGACTGAGGAGGTTTTTCATCTGCTCTGGGCTCTGGAAAAGAATCCAGTCAGGAAGGATCTCACCTCATGTGGAGATGGCAGTCTCTGCCTGGTCACGCTGGTGCAGAGCGTGTATCAACTCAGAACCTGCCAGAGGGACTGAGGAAATTTTCATCTGCTCTGGGCTCTGGAAAATCGGTGCCATGAGACCCGTCGTCCAGTGAGTAACAGCCCAGGATCCAGCGTCGCAGGAGGGGGTACAGGGAGGCGACACTCCACGTTCCCGCCTGTTGATGGTTTTGGGAAATCAGTCCCCGAAGGAAACCGTCGCCCTCTAAAAACAAAAAATTCTTGCTGCAGTAGTCTGCAGAGATGTGCCTCCTATAGACACTAAGCTAAAACTGAAGTAGCCTGGCTGGGCCAGGGGGTGTATACTGCAGGGGAGGAGCTAACATCTTTGCATCTACTTAGTGTCCTCCTATGGATAAGCAGCATAACACCCATTGTCCTGTGTCCCCCAATGAGGCGTCAGAGAAAAATATAAGACAGTGTGTTTTTTTCGTGGAAGTATGCTTTTTTGTAAGAAGGATAAGATTGAAGTATCGAGATTGGGTGGGTTAGCATGTTGTGTTTTTAATGATGGTTTGTTGGTTTTATGTATAAGTTTTAATTTATTTTGCTTCTTCCTAGATTGGTATTTATTTGAATGGTGACTTACCTGTTGAGATTACCGGGCTGGCTGGTATTCGCCCGGGACAACAAATTAGTTGCAGTAGGGGTGGATCCCCTGAAAAATAAAAATAATAAGAATGTACATGAGGAATTTGGAATTGTGGGGATTATGGTTCTATTGATGAAAAATGTTCTAATGATGACATTGTCTGGATTACATGGATAAGAATGGGATATTGTACAAAAATTGTTATGGTTAATATAGCAAAATAGTATTAACCCCTTCACGACCTAGAATGTAACGGTACGTCCTAAATCATGAAGCAGTGATCACCGCTGGCTGCTGCGGTGAGCCAGTGACGATCCCTGCACATGTCTGCTGATTAAAACAGCTGATGTGTCGCTTAAAGGTGCAGGTGGTTCCGCGATCCACTTGCACCTCTTAACCACTTAAATCGCGCTCTCAAAATGTGACAGTGCAATTTAAATCGCTGCAGCGGGAATCGCGCCTTTCCCCGCCGACATCGTGACATGATCATGGGGAGCCTATGGTTGTCATGGTAGCGACGGGTCATATGATGACTCCAGTCACTATCATAACATAGGTCCTGTTACAGCCGGCAAAGCAGCAGCTGTAACAAGAACGCAGCATTTCTGCTGTTCAAAGCTGTGCTGCTCTGATAAACAGAAATGAATGAGCGATCAGACTGCTGATCCTTATAGTCCCCTATTGGAATTAGTAAAATAAAAAAAAAAGTAAAATAAAATAAAAAAAACTCCTAAAATACCAAATCAACTCTCATTTGCCCTACTGAAAATTAAAGGCTTAAAAGAAAAAATATATACACATATTTGGTATCGCAGTATTCAGAAATGCCCAATCTATCAAAATCTAAAATCAATTAATCTGATCAGTAAACGGCATAGCGGCAAAAAACATTCCAAATGCCCAAAATTATGGTTTTTGGTAATCACAATTTTGCCCAAAATGCAATAACAGCCCTCATATGGCAATATTGATGTAAAAATAAAAAAAACTTGTGGATCTCGGAAGAAGGGGAGCAAGAAGAACCCGAAAAATCAAGGGGTTAATGAATGGGCACTATTTAACTAGAAAAAAAAGTGAGCCGGAGTATGAGTTGGTATACATGCAGCTTGTAAGCTCATGTTCACACTGGCCATAAGACAAGAAGAAAAAACAAAGATATAAATAATATGGACATATAACCTACTGTAACTAAATAAAAGCATAGTGCATATAAATAAACATAGGGTACTTTGTAAACACTGTTTTTTGATCCAAAAAAGCATAAAACCATCCCACTGCGACAAGGTGTGGGACAGTACCAACACTCTCAAATATTAAAACCTTACCATGGGTCAAAATAGGCCTCAATGTGAACAAGGGCTGAGAGTGACTGGGTCCCAACAGGACACACAGCTATGGGAAGCATAGAAAGAACAGACACTGGCACACAGCCCTCAGTTACTGTATAAGAGTAGGTTTTTAGTTATTAATATTGGGTATTGCACTACTTCTTGAGTAACCACATAATTCACAGAATATTGATCACTGTTCCTAGGCATTGAACTAAATTAAGTAGTCACATCAAATTCACCACACAATAGTAATTACACAATTTTCAACACTTAATTATTTTTATGCCAAAATTGCCCTTGAATCTGAGGGTTAGTAATCTGACTACTTTGGATTAGTAAGTGCCCATATATTGTTCTTAGGCCGGTATTAACCACCACCTTGAAGGTTTAATTAATAGCAATTATTACTGTTTACATCAAATTGTTGCAATAATTATGGCCACACATATGGTTATTGGTTATCATACTATAGGCCCTGGGGTATCTTTAGTATGATCACTGGTAGCATTTAAAAAAAAAATTAAAATGTGAAAATATAATTCACTGAATAGGGAATCATTCCATTTATAACCTATGGGGTGGATTTATTATTTGCTTATCCCTTCTTTTTCATGTCAATCTTATAGTATGGTTCTAGTATATACTAACTTTGTGTAATGTTCGGGATATCTTCCAATATATGGTCAGCAAACATGGGTATAGTCCATACATACATGGTCCTTCTACATTCACAGAGAATTTTAGTTCCAGGGAGCGCTGAGCCTGTTGGTGTCTCCCCTGACAACGAACAATGTGGACAATATGGCCCAGCTAGCATGCACCGCCATTACCATGATGGCGCTGCTGGCTCGCGGGCCGCGGTCTGAGAGTTGTGGGTCACATGTAAATAGGCACATCACATGAGCGCCACTGACTTGGAACCACCCCTCTGTCACATGACTAGTCAGAGTCGTATCTTGGGGGGCAGATAGGGCATGTGCCCCGGGTGCAGTTGTCGCCCCTGTAGCGGGCGCAGGCTATTCTGAGTCCTGGCTGTCAAACTGACAGCCAAGACTCAGAAGAAGTGCGGTGCGCAGCTCCTACTGATCAATTCTCTCTGTATCTTTTAGACACATGAACAATTGAAGCGGTGACCGCCGGCACTTCCGGGTCAGAGCGATGGCTGTAATGTGATCAGGTCAGCTGATCACACTGCTGACATCATTCTTCAGCGTTGCAGTGCATAGGTGGCAGATACCACTGGTAATAAGTGCTCCAGTGGAGCTGAAGTGGGAAGCATGTATGGACACAGTATGGGGGAAGAGAGGGTGAGCAGGAGGAAATGTATATGGACACAGTATGGGGGGATAGGAATGGGGAGTGGGAAGTTCTTATGGCTACAGAATGGTGAGATAGAGGATGGAGAGGGGGAATTATCTATGGACAGTATGGAGAGAGAGGGGAGGGGTGATGTATATAGACAGTATGGGGAAAGAGGGTGAGGGGGGATGTATATAGACAGTATGGGGAGAGAGGGTGAGAGGTAATGTATGGGGAGAGAGGGTGAGGGATGATGTATGGGGAGAGAGGGTGAGGGATGATGTATATAGACAGTATGAGAGAGAGAGGGTGAGGGGTTATGTATACAGAGTATGGGGAGCGAGGGTAAGGGGTAATGTATTTGGACATAGTATGGGGAGCAAACGGGAAACATTTTGAAGACAGAATAAATAGCGAGGGGGCAAATTTGAGGACACAGTATGAAAAGCAAGTGGACAGGATGGGTGTGGATACATTATGGGGAGTGAGGGGAAATGTATACTGACACAGTATGGGGTGTGAGGGGGGATGAGTACAGAGGTAGTGAGGAGGCAATAAGGGATGAGAAGAATGTGAGGGGGCACAGAATAGATATTGGGTAGTGGGGGGTGGTATGGGGAAGCAATACCATGAGGGGACAGTGTGAGGCTTCTATCTGGGTTAAGAAACCTCCATGTAATGGGCAGGTAGGATGCAGCTAAATGAAACTGCTCAGGCTGGAGGGCGGAGTGCTCAGTGAGAAACAGGTGCACGCAGAAAAATTTTGTAACTGTTGAATTTTTAGTGTGCACCTGTTCACACCTAGTGGATGTGCTGGTCAGTCTTTTTATATTAGTATTACACTCCCCCAAAAATAAGACCTAGTGCTTTTTTTGGGGCAAAAAAAATATAAGACAGTGTCTTTTTTTCAGGGAAATACAGTAGTGTGATTTTGTAAGAAGGATAAGATTGAATTATCGAGGTTGGGTGGGTTGGCATGTAATGTTTTTAACCCCTTTACACCAGAGCAAGGTTTTCACCTTAACCCCTTCAGCCCCCAGCCTGTTTTCATCTTAAAGACCCGGCCATTTTTTGCAATTTTTACCAGTGTCACTTTGACAGGTTAGAACTCTGGAACGCTTCAACGGATCCTGGCAATTCTGATATTGTTTTTCTGTGACATATTGTACTTCATGTTAGTGGTAAATTTAGGCCAATATGTTTTGCGTTTATTTGTGAAAATTTCGGAAAATTGGCGAAAATTTTGCATTTTCAAAATTTGAAATTTTATGCCCATAAATCTGAGATATGTCACACAAAATAGTTACTAAATAAAATTTCCCACTTGTCTGCTTTACACAAGCGCAATTTTTGAAACAAATTTTTTTTCCGTTAAGAAGTTAGAAGGGTTCAAAGTTCATCAGCAATTTCTCATTTTTCCAACAAAATTTACAAAAAAAAAAGTTGTGGTGGAAATCAAATGTTTGGGCACACGGCAGGACTCGGAAGGCAAGGTGCGCCATTTGAATTTTTGAGTGCAAAATTAGCTGCACTAATTAGCGGACGCCATGTCGGGTTTGTTGACCACCTGAGGTGCCTAAACTATGGAGCTACCCCACAAGTGACCCTATTTTGGAAACTAGAGCCCTCAAATATTTATTCTAGATGTTTGATGTGCACTTTGAACCAGTGGGGGCTCCACAGAAGTTTATAACGTTGAGCTGTGAAAAGAAAAAAAAAAGTTTTTACCACAAAACTGTTGCTTCAACTAGGTAGCTTTTTTTTTCACAAAGGTATCAGGAAAAATGCACCATAAAACGTATTATGCAATTTCTCCTGAGTACACAGATACCTCATATGTGGTGGAAATCAATTGTTTGGGCGCACGGCAGGGCTCAGAAGAGAAGGAGCGCCATTTCACAGGAAAATTGGTTGGAATTATTAGCGGACGCCATGTTGCATTTGGAGATCCCCCTGAGGTGCCTAAACAATGGAGCTCCCCCACAATTGACCCCATTTTGGAAACTAGACCCCTCATGGAATTTATCTAGCTGTTTAGTGAGCACTTTGAACCCCTGGAGGCTTTACAAACGTTTGTAATGTTCAGCCGTGAAAATATTTATTTTTTTTTTACCACAAAATTGTTTTTTCAAACAGGTAGCTTTTTTTTCACAAGGGTATCAGGAAAAAATGCACCATAAAACGTATTGTGCAATTTCTCCTGAGTACACAGATACCTCATACGTGGTGAAAACCAATTGTTTGGACGCATGGCGGGGCTCAGAAGAGAAGGAGCGCCATTTCACAGCATTTCACAAAATTGGTTGGAATTATTAGCAGACGCCATGTTGCATTTGGAGACCCCCTGAGGTGCCTAAACAATGGAGCTCCCCCACATCTGACCCCATTTTGGAAACTAGACCCCCCTCATACAAAAAAATTAGTTTGGCGAAATAAAAAATACGGACATCAGTTAAAAAAAAAATAAATAATGAGCGCCTGCAACTGACACTATGGCAAGTACCACACGTGAGAGCGATGCACGAATCTCGCATCGCATCATCCGGCACAGCCGCACACTGCTGTCTGGAAAAGAGCGACCGTGCCGGATGATGCGATGTGAGACTCGTGCATCGCTCTCACGTGAGGCACTGGGCTGACCCTTACAATATTCAGTAAAAAATACTGTAGTTGACGATTAATACAGTATAATTTTACTGGCCCTAAACTAAGTTTATTTGTACTTCTTACTTAGTTTACATAACAAAAAGAAGGGAATTTTGTTACTTACCGTAAAATCCTTTTCTTCTAGCTCCTATTGGGAGACCCAGACGATTGGGTGTATAGCACTGCCTCCGGAGGCCACACAAAGCATTACACTAAAAAGTGTAAGGCCCCTCCCCTTCTGGCTATACACCCCCCGTGGGATCACGGGCTGCTCAGTTTTAGTGCTAAAGCAAGAAGGAGGAAAGCCAATAACTGGTTTAAACAAATTCACTCCGAAGTAACATCGGAGAACTGAAAACCGTTCAACATGAACAACATGTGTACCCGAAAAAAAACCAACCATCCCGAAGGACAACAGGGCGGGTGCTGGGTCTCCCAATAGGAGCTAGAAGAAAAGGAATTTACGGTAAGTAACAAAATTCCCTTCTTCTTCGGCGCTCCATTGGGAGACCCAGACGATTGGGACGTCCAAAAGCAGTCCCTGGGTGGGTAAAGAAATACCTCATGTTAGAGCTGCAAAGACAGCCTTCCCCTACGGGGAGGTAACTGCCGCCTGCAGGACTCTTCTACCTAGGCTGGCGTCCGCCGAAGCATAGGTATGCACCTGATAATGTTTGGTGAAAGTGTGCAGACTCGACCAGGTAGCTGCCTGGCACACCTGTTGAGCCGTAGCCTGGTGTCGTAATGCCCAGGTCGCACCCACGGCTCTGGTAGAGTGGGCCTTCAGCCCTGATGGAACCGGAAGCCCAGCAGAACGGTAGGCTTCAAGAATTGGTTCTTTGATCCATCGAGCCAGGGTGGCTTTTGAAGCCTGCGACCCTTTGCGCTTACCAGCGACAAGGACAAAGAGTGCATCCGAGCGGCGCAGGGGCGCCGTGCGGGAAATGTAGATTCTGAGTGCTCTCACCAGATCTAACAAATGTAAATCCTTTTCATACCGAAGAACTGGATGAGGACAAAAGGAAGGCAAGGAGATATCCTGATTAAGATGAAAAGAGGATACCACCTTAGGGAGAAACTCCTGAATGGGGCGCAGCACTACCTTGTCCTGGTGGAACACCAGGAAGGGAGCCTTGGATGACAGCGCTGCTAGCTCAGACACTCTCCGAAGAGACGTGACCGCCACTAGAAAGACCACTTTCTGTGAGAGACGAGAAAGTGAAACATCCCTCAGAGGCTCGAAGGGCGGCTTCTGGAGAGCAACTAGTACCCTGTTTAGATCCCATGGATCTAACGGTCGCCTGTACGGAGGGACGATATGACAAACCCCCTGCAGGAACGTGCGCACCTGAGAAAGACGTGCTAGACGCTTCTGAAAAAACACGGATAGTGCCGAGACTTGCCCTTTAAGGGAGCCGAGCGACAAGCCCTTTTCCAACCCAGATTGCAGGAAGGAAAGAAAAGTAGGTAACGCGAACGGCCAGGGGGATACTCCTTGTGCAGAGCACCAGGATAAGAAAATCCTCCACGTTCTGTGGTAGATCTTAGCAGAAGTGGACTTCCTAGCCTGTCTCATGGTGGCAACGACTCCTTGGGATAATCCTGAAGACGCTAGGATCCAGGACTCAATGGCCACACAGTCAGGTTCAGGGCCGCAGAATTCCGATGGAAAAACGGCCCTTGGGACAGTAAGTCTGGTCGGTCTGGTAGTGCCCACGGTTGGCCGACCGTGAGATGCCACAGATCCGGGTATCACGACCTCCTCGGCCAGTCTGGGGCGACGAGTATGACGCGGCTGCAATCGGATCTGATCTTGCGTAGCACTCTGGGCAAGAGTGCCAGAGGTGGGAACACATAAGGGAGCCGGAACTGCGACCAATCTTGCACTAAGGCGTCTGCCGCCAGAGCCCTTTGATCGCGAGACCGCGCCATGAACGTCGGGACCTTGTTGTTGTGCCGCGACGCCATTAGGTCGACGTCCGGCACCCCCCAGCGGCGACAGATTTCCTGAAACACGTCCGGGTGAAGGGACCATTCCCCTGCGTCCATACCCTGGCGACTGAGGAAGTCTGCTTCCCAGTTTTCTACGCCCGGGATGTGAACCGCTGATATGGTGGATGCTCTGTCCTCCACCCACAACAGAATCCGCCGGACTTCCTGGAAGGCTTGCCGACTGCGTGTCCCTCCTTGGTGGTTGATGTATGCCACCGCTGTGGAGTTGTCCGACTGAATTCGGATCTGCTTTCCTTCCAGCCACTGCTGGAAGGCTAGTAGGGCTAGATACACTGCCCTGATTTCCAGAACATTGATCTGAAGGGTGGACTCCTGCTGAGTCCACGTCCCTTGAGCCCTGTGGTGGAGAAAAACTGCTCCCCACCCTGACAGACTCGCGTCTGTCGTGACCACTGCCCAGGATGGGGGCAGGAATGATCTTCCCTGTGATAATGAGGTGGGAAGAAGCCACCATTGCAGAGAGTCCTTGGCCGTCTGGGAAAGGGAGACTTTCCTGTCCAGGGAAGTTGACTTCCCGTCCCATTGGCGGAGAATGTCCCATTGAAGTGGGCGCAGATGAAACTGTGCAAACGGGACTGCCTCCATTGCTGCCACCATCTTCCCTAGGAAGTGCATGAGGCGCCTTAAGGAGTGCGACTGACCATGAAGGAGAGACCGTACCCCTGTCTGTAGTGACCGCTGCTTGTCCAGCGGAAGCTTCACTATCGCTGGCAGAGTATGAAACTCCATGCCAAGATACGTTAGTGATTGAGTCGGTGACAGATTTGACTTTGAAAAGTTGATGATCCACCCGAAAGTCTGGAGAGTCTCCAGCGCAACATTCAGGCTGTGTTGGCATGCCTCTTGAGAGGGTGCTTTGACAAGTAGATCGTCCAAGTAAGGGATCACCGAGTGTCCCTGGGAGTGCAAGACTGCTACCACTGCCGCCATGACCTTGGTGAAAACCCGTGGGGCTGTCGCCAGACCAAATGGCAGAGCTACGAACTGGAGATGTTCGTGTCCTATCACAAAACGTAGAAAACGTTGGTGCTCTGTAGCAATCGGCACGTGGAGATAAGCATCTTTGATGTCGATTGATGCAAGGAAATCTCCTTGAGACATTGAGGCAATGACGGAGCGGAGGGATTCCATCCGGAACCGCCTGGCGTTCACATGCTTGTTGAGCAGCTTTAGGTCCAGAACAGGACGGAACGAGCCGTCCTTTTTTGGAACCACGAAGAGATTGGAGTAAAAACCTTGCCCTTGTTCCTGAAGAGGAACAGGGATCACCACTCCTTCTGCCCTTAGTGAGCCCACCGCCTGCAGAAGCGCATCTGCTCGGTCGGGATGTGGGGAAGTTCTGAAGAACCGAGGCGGAGGACGAGAACTGAACTCTATCCTGTACCCGTGAGACAAAATGTCTGTTACCCACCGGTCCTTGACCTGTGGCAGCCAAATGTCGCAAAAGCGGGAGAGCCTGCCACCGACCGAGGATGCGGAGGGAGGAGGCCGAAAGTCATGAGGCAGCCGCCTTGGAAGCGGTTCCTCCGGTTGCTTTCTTGGGGCGTGAGTGAGCCCGCCAGGAATCTGAGCCCCTTTGCTCCTTCTGAGTCCCTTTGGACGAGGGGAATTGGGCCTTGCCGGAGCCTCGAAAGGACCGAAACCTCGACTGCCACTTCCTTTGTTGAGGTTTGCTTGATCTGGGCTGGGGTAAGGAGGAGTCTTTACCCTTGGACTGTTTAATGATTTCAGCCAATTGCTCACCGAACAGTCTGTCTACAGATAGTGGCAAGCTGGTTAAACATTTTTTGGAAGCAGAATCCGCTTTCCATTCTTTTAACCACAAGGCTCTGCGCAAAACCACCGAGTTGGCAGACGCCATTGAGGTACGGCTCGTAGAGTCCAGGACAGCGTTGATAGCATAGGTCGCAAACGCAGACATTTGCGAAGTTAAGGACTTCACTTGCGGCACTGCTGGACGTATGATAGAGTCCACCTGTGCCAGACCAGCTGAAATAGCTTGGAGTGCCCACACGGCCGCGAATGCTGGAGCAAACGACGCGCCGATAGCTTCATAGACAGATTTCAACCAAAGGTCCATCTGTCTGTCATTGGCATCCTTAAGTGAAGCCCCATCCTCCACTGCAACTATGGATCTAGCCGCAAGCCTGGAGATTGGTGGATCCACCTTTGGACACTGGGTCCAGCGTTTGACCACGTCAGGGGGAAAGGGATAACGTGTATCCTTAAGACGTTTGGAGAAACGCTTGTCTGGATAAGCATGGTGTTTCTGGACTGATTCTCTGAAGTCAGCGTGGTCCAGAAAAGTACTCAGTTTACGCTTGGGATACCTGAAATGGAACTTCTCCTGCTGTGCAGCTGCCTCTTCTGCTGAAGGGGCTGGGGGAGAAATATCCAACAGTCCATTGATGGCCGCTATAAGGTCATTTACCATGGCGTCACCATCAGGAGTATCCAGATTGAGAGCGGTCTCAGGATTAGACTCCTGATCACCCTCCTCTGTCTCATCACGCAGAGACTCTTCTCGCTGAGACCCTGATCCGCGTGATGACGTGGAGGGTCTCTCCCAGCGAGCTCGCTTAGGCTGCCTGGGACTGTCATCTGAGTCAGAGCCTTCAGCCTGAGATGCCTGGGACCCCCTTGAAGCACGGATTAACTCCAACTGAGGGGGACCGGGGAACATTGACGCAGCAGTGTCCATGGTCTGAGTAACTGGCCTGGCCTGCAAGGTCTCTAGGATTTTTGTCATAGTGACAGACATCTTGTCAGCAAAAACTGCAAACTCTGTCCCCGTCACCGGGACAGGGTTCACCGGTGACTCTGCCTGGGCCACTACCACCATAGACTCCGGCTGACGAAGTGGCACAGGGACCGAACATTGCACACAATGGGGGTCTTTGGAACCTGCCGGTAGATCAGCCCCACAAGCGGCACAAGCAGCGTATACAGCCTGTGTCTTGGCACCCTTGCGTTTTGCGGATGACATGTTGTCGTCTCCTCAGAGCAATATAGGGTATACAGCCAAGAAGCGACCTTACAGTGCAATATATATATATATATAAATGGTATAGAGAAAAAAATACACCAATATAACACTGTGGCACTAGT
Organism: Anomaloglossus baeobatrachus; assembly: GCF_048569485.1. NCBI lineage: Eukaryota > Metazoa > Chordata > Amphibia > Anura > Aromobatidae > Anomaloglossus > Anomaloglossus baeobatrachus. The sequence continues at coordinate 66,484 of NW_027444945.1, forward strand.
GGGGCCAGCACTAATGTGCTGCTTACCGCCCGCTTAACGCGGGTGTGTGGTCGCCAGAAATCCCTTGTCTGGGTCTCCCAGAGCCTGTGTCCGTTCTCCAGCCAGACTGCATGTAGGAATGGCTGCCGGCGTCCTGTGGAGAGGGGCGGGCCCTGGGCGTGCTGCAGACAAAGAGCGGGAACTGGCGTCCCACTGTGCCCAGTGAGAGGGCTGGAGTATGTAAATAAGACTCCAGCCCTCGGCGCTGACTATCGTACAGCGTCTCTCCCTTGCCCTGATTGACAGGGTGGGGGCGGGAACGAAGCGGAGCTAGGCCGCAAAAGCCGGGGACTAGATTTATAAGCGCCGCCGTCGTAAAAGCACGGTCGGCGCTAAGTCCCCGGCGCACCACAAGTCTCAGCCGCGCCGCCGCTCCAGGGGCGGCCGGCGCGGCAGTCCCCAACACATAAAGTCCCTCAGAGAAACTGCAGTGACTGTAACCCCAGCGCGCAGCGCTACTGTCCCCGGCGCACTAGCACACCCAGCAAGTCTGGAGTGTGCGCGGCCTGTCCATACGGGGACACAGAGTACCTGAATGTTGCAGGGCCTTGTCCCTGAACGGTACCCAGCTCCGTATCCAGCAGGTTCTACGGGTCTGTGGATGGAGCCCGGCCTCAGGGCTTGGGGGCCGGTAAGATCCCACTTCCTCAGAGCCCCTCAGGGGGATGGGGAAGGAAAGCAGCATGTGGGCTCCAGCCTCCGTACCCACAATGGGTACCTCAACCTTAACAAACACCGCCAATAGGAATGGGGTGAGAAGGGAGCATGCTGGGGGCCCTAGTATGGGCCCTCTTTTCTTCCATCCGATATAGTCAGCAGCTACTGCTGACTAAACAGTGGAGCTATGCGTGGATGTCTGACCTCCTTCGCACAAAGCTTGAAAACTGAGCAGCCCGTGATCCCACGGGGGGTGTATAGCCAGAAGGGGAGGGGCCTTACACTTTTTAGTGTAATGCTTTGTGTGGCCTCCGGAGGCAGTGCTATACACCCAATCGTCTGGGTCTCCCAATGGAGCGCCGAAGAAAAGTCAGGACACACGCATGGATGTGCTGCAAAAAGGGGGGGGCTAGGTGGGATGGAAAAAAAGATGGATGGAGGATGTGAGAGGGAGCGGCGGAGGATGGGAGAGGGCGCGGCGGAGGATGGGAGAGAGCGGGAGGGTGAGAGGTGGTGGAGGGGGCAGCAGATCGGGAGGTGAGAGGTGGGGGAGGGGGCTTCAGATGAAGAGGATGGGAGAGAGCAGGCTGCAGATCAGGGAGGGTGAGAGGGGGTAGCAGATCAGGGAGGGGGGCAGCAGCTGATGAGGGAGAGCGTGCAGCAGATGGGGAGGTGAGATGGCAGAGAGCGTGCAGCAGATCGGGAGGTGAGATGGCAGAGAGCGTGCAGCAGATCGGGAGGTGAGATGGCAGAGAGCGTGCAGCAGATCGGGAGGTGAGATGGCAGAGAGCGTGCAGCAGATGGGGAGGTGAGATAGCAGAGAGCGTGCAGCAGATGGGGAGGTGAGATGGCAGAGAGCGTGCAGCAGATCGGGAGGTGAGATGGCGGAGAGCGTGCAGCAGATGGGGAGGTGAGATGGCAGAGAGCGTGCAGTAGATGGGGAGGTGAGATGGCGGACAGCGTGCAGCAGATCGGGAGGTGAGATGGCGGAGAGCGTGCAGCAGATCGGGAGGTGAGATGGCAGAGAGCATGCAGCAGATGGGACGGTGAGGTGGCAGAGAGCGTGCAGCAGATCGGGAGGTGAGATGGCGGAGAGCGTGCAGAAGATAGGGAGGTGAGATGGCAGAGAGCGTGCAGCAGATGGAGAGCTGAGATGGCAGAGAGCGTGCAGCAGATGGGGAAGTGAGATGGCAGAGAGCGTGCAGCAGATGGGGAGGTGAGATGGCAGAGAGCGTGCAGCAGATCGGGAGGTGAGATGGCAGAGAGCGTGCAGCAGATCGGGAGGTGAGATGGCAGAGAGCGTGCAGCAGATAGGGAGGTGAGATAGCAGAGAGCGGGCAGCAGATCGGGAGGTGAGATGGCAGAGAGCGGGCAGCAGATCGGGAGGTGAGAAGGTGGAGAGCGTGCAGCAGATCGGGAGGTGAGAAGGTGGAGAGCGTGCAGCAGATCGGGAGGTGAGATGGTGGAGAGCATGCAGCAGATCGGGAGGTGAGATAGCAGAGAGCGTGCAGCAGATCGGGAGGTGAGATGGCAGAGAGCGTGCAGCAGATCGGGAGGTGAGATGGCGGAGAGCGTGCAGGAGATCGGGAGGTGAGATGGCGGAGAGCGTGCAGCAGATCGGGAGGTGAGATGGCAGAGAGCATGCAGCAGATCGGGAGGTGAGATGGCGGAGAGCGTGCAGCAGATGGGGAGGTGAGATGGTGGAGAGCGTGCAGCAGATCGGGAGGTGAGATGGGGGAGAGGGCAGCAGATGGGGAGGTGATATGGGGGAGGGGGCAGCAGATGGGGAGGTGAGATGGCAGAGAGCGTGCAGCAGATGGGGAGGTGAGACAGCGGGCAGCAGATCGGGAAGGTGAGATGGTGGAGAGCGGTGGCAGATCGCACAGGGTGGGAGATGGTGGAGGGGACAACAGGTGAGGATGGGAGAGCGCGGGCAGCAGCTCACGGAGGGGGCAGTGGCTGATAAGGGGGAGCGGTGGCAGATGGAGGCGGCTGCAGCAGATAGAGGAGATCGGCGGGGGATCGGTGGCGGCAGTGGATCGGGGGATCGGCGGCGGTTGCAGCGGATCGGGGGCAGGGGCTTACCAGGGCACTTGCAGGGATCGCTCCACTCGGCTTCCACGGACGGAGTAAAGCGGAGGGGAGTGGTCACGGCCCCAGATCCACGGTGATTGGAGAGATCGGTCACAAGGCCGATCTCTCCAATCAGAGCTGGGGGCTGGTGAAGCACCGATCACCCAGCTCCAGCCAATAATCAGTGCTACAGCTGCACTGATTAGGGCTGGATTTCAATGTTTCAGTCATTTTCAATGGCTGGAACATTACAGTGGCTGTGATTGGCTGAGCGGTGTTCGTCAGCCAATCACAGCCTCCGTAGCTCCGGGGAGGAGGCACCACCCCTCCTGAGGTCAGGCAGAAGTCCCCTCCTCCCCGAATCTGCGGTTTGTGTGTACCGATTGCACTCACCGGGGCTCCGAGGCCGCGATTTCGCCATGACATACTGGGTAAGTCATGGGTCGTTTAGCACCATGTCACCATGACGTACCCAGTACGTCATGGGTCGTTAAGGGGTTAATGACCGGGCAATTTTTTGCACTTCTGACAAGTGTAACTTTGACAGGTTATAACTCTGGAACGCTTCAACGGATCGTGCTGATTCTGACATTGCTTTTTTGTGACATATTGGACATCATGTTAGTGGTAGAATTAAGGTCATATTTTGTGTGTTTATTTAGGAAAATATCGGAAATTTGGCAAAAATTTTAAAAATTTCACAATTTTCAAAATTTGAAATGTTATGCCTATAAATCTGAAAGATACTGTATGTCACACAAAATAGTCAGTAAAGAACATTTCCCACATGTCTACTTTACATCAACGCAATTTTTGAAACAATTTTTTTTACTTAAAAAGTTAGAAGGGTTCAAAGTTCATCAGCAACTTCTCAGTTTTCGAAAAAAAAAATTACAAAACCATTTTTTTAGGGACCACATCACATTTGAAGTGACTTTGAGAGGCCTAGGTGACAGAAAATACCCAAAAGTGACCCCATTCGAAAAACTGCACCCCTCACTCTGCTCCAAACCACATCCAAGAAGTTTATTAACCCTTTAGGTGCTTCACATGAACCAAAGCAATGTGTAAGGAAAAAAAGAAAATTTTACTTTTTTACTCAAAACTGTTAATTTAGCCATAAAATATTGCATTTTCACAAGGGTATCAGGAACATATGTACCATAAAATTTATTGTGCAATTTCTCCTGAGTACATTGATACTTCATATGTGGTAGAAATCAATTGTTTGGGCGCACTGCAGGGCTTGGAAGGAAAGGGGCGCCATTGGAATTTTTTAAAGCAAAATTAGCTGGAATCATTAGCGGACACCATGTCGAATTTGGAGACCTCCAACAGTGGAGCTCCCCAACATGTGACCGCATTTTGTAAACTAGACCCCTCAAGGAATTTATAGATGTTTGGTGAGCACCTTCGAACCCCCAGGGATTTTACAGAATTGAGCCATAAATATAAATGCATTTATTTTTTTTTCCCACAAACTTGTTACTTCAACCAGATAGGTTTTTTTCACAAGGGTATCAGGTGAAAATGTGTAGCGACCCTGAATATATCAGGGTGCTACAGGGAACTGCATCCCCTCCAAGGGATGCAGGGCCTACTCCCCATGGTTCAGGTTCCACTCAGTGATGCTTCTACTACCCGCACCACAAATCCCAATCAACACGTCACACCAGAACTGAACAGACAAACCAGTGGGTTGGTCTAGCTGGAATAGGGCCACCCACCTAGGGGTCAGGCAGACTGGTGGGAGGGGTGACTGCAGTTGAGTGAGAGCCCTCAAAGAGTTAGGAGCTGGGGAGTAGTAGCTGCCGAGGAGCTGGACTAGATTGGGTCGCAGACGGTAGTCCGGGACCGGAGGAGTCGAGGACCAGTCGCAGCGACTTGGGAAGGGTGAACAGACATAGTCTTGGAGGACCGTCGGCACCAGCAAGCCCAATAACCGGACTGGTACAGAGCACGGCAGGGTACAGGACCCTAGGTCAGGAGCAGGTTTATCCGTCCTGATAATTAACCTGTGGAGGATAGTTTCTTTATGAACTTTCCCCAAGAGCTCAGAGATTGAAGGCATCAGCACAACACGGGGGATAGGGCTTTCCATATAAAGCAGCCCAACTGAAATCCTAAGTGCCAGTCATCAAGAGCACAGCTACACTACAAATAATGAGCATCCCAACAGCTTCAAGCCAAGGGACCATCTACAAACACCTAAATTGTGCACGGAGGCAGGCTCCAGATTACCAAGCAGCATCATTGGGAGCGGACACCTGGATGGGCTCCCCATAGTGGCAGCGGTACACAGAGACTTTTGTTTTACCTACAACGTGTGTGTGTTTACGTTGCAAGCATCAACCAGCACCACGTCTACCAACAGTGAGTACCCTGCTCCCTGCCTCTCATCTTTCCAAACCTCCCAAACCCCAGAGTCCGGGGCCTTCCCTACCTGCGGAGGGACTAACACCTTGCTGCCCAACACCATCTGTCCCGGTACTACCTTTGGCAGTGGTGGTACTCCCATTACTGCAACCCGCAGATGGCGTCACGAACTTCTCCCCTGTAAATAAACCCCTTGCAAAGATAGAAGCGTCAGCCGAGCCCGGACCCCTTGAGCCACGAACATCTCCAGGATCCGAGCACCCCGGTCTGCGCCGGGGTGGCACAAATGAACCATACAGTTTATTGTGGAATTTCTCCAGAGTATGCTGATACCCCAAATGTGGTTGAAGAAGGGAATTTTGTTTACTTACCGTGAATTCCTTTTCTTCTAGCTCCTATTGGGAGACCCAGACAATTGGGTGTATAGCTTCTGCCTCCGGAGGCCATACAAAGTATTACACTTTAAAAAGTGTAACCCCTCCCCTCTGCCTATACACCCTCCCGTGGATCACGGGCTCCTCAGTTTTGGTGCAAAAGCAGGAAGGAGAAAACTTATAAATTGGTCTAGGGTAAATGCAATCCGAAGGATGTTCGGAGAACTGCAAACCATGAACCAAAAGAACAATTCAACATGAACAACATGTGTACACAAAAAGACAACCAGCCCGAAGGGTACAGGGGCGGGTGCTGGGTCTCCCAATAGGAGCTAGAAGAAAAGGAATTTACGGTAAGTAAACAAAATTCCCTTCTTCTTTGTCGCTCCATTGGGAGACCCAGACAATTGGGACGTCCAAGAGCAGTCCCTGGGTGGGTAAAAGAATACCTCAATAAAAAAAGCCGAAAAAAACGGCCCCCTCTTACAGGTGGGCAACCGCCGCCTGAAGGACTCACCTACCTAGACTGGCGTCTGCCGAAGCATAGGTATGCACTTGATAGTGTTTCGTGAAAGTGTGCAGACTAGACCACGTAGCTGCCTGACACACCTGCTGAGCCGTAGCCCGGTGCCGCAATGCCCAGGACGCACCCACGGCTCTGGTAGAATGGGCTTTCAGCCCTGAAGGAAGCGGAAGCCCAGAAGAACGGTAGGCTTCGAGAATCGGTTCCTTGATCCACCGAGCCAAGGTTGACTTGGAAGCCTGCGAGCCCTTACGCTGGCCAGCGACAAGGACAAAGAGCGCATCTGAACGACGCAGGGGCGCCGTGCGAGACACGTAGAGCCGGAGTGCTCTCACAAGATCCAAAGAGTGCAAATCCTTTTCACACTGGTGAATTGGATTAGAAAATGAAGGCAAGGAGATATCCTGATTGAGATGAAAAGAGGATACCACCTTAGGGAGAAATTCCGGGACCGGACACAGAACCACCTTATCCTGGTGAAACACCAGGAAGGGGGCTTTGCATGACAGCGCTGCTAGCTCAGACACTCTCCAAAGTGATGTGACTGCCACTAGGAAGGCCACCTTCTGCGAAAGACGTGATAGAGAGACATCCCGCAGCGGCTCGAAAGGTGGTTTCTGAAGAGCCGTTAGCACCCTGTTAAGATCCCAGGGTTCCAGCGGACGCTTGTAAGGTGGGACTATGTGGCAAACTCCCTGCAGGAACGTGCGGACCTGCGGAAGCCTGGCTAGACGCTTTTGAAAAAACACGGAGAGCGCCGATACTTGGCCCTTGAGAGAGCCAAGTGACAGACCCTTGTCCATTCCGGATTGAAGGAATGAAAGAAAAGTGGGTAAGGCAAACGGCCATGGAGTAAAACCGTTATTAGCGCACCAGGATAGGAAGATTTGCCAAGACCTATAATAGATCTTGGCGGACGTAGGCTTCCTGGCCTGTCTCATGGTGGCAATTACATCCTGAGATAACCCTGAAGACGCTAGGAGCCAGGACTCAATGGCCACACAGTCAGGTTGAGGGCCACAGAATTCAGATGGAAAAACGGGCCTTGTGACAGCAAGTCTGGGCGGTCTGGAAGCGCCCACGATTGACCCACCGTGAGATGCCACAGATCCGGGTACCACGATCGCCTCGGCCAGTCTGGAGCGACGAGAATGGCGCGACGGCAGTCGGAACTGATCTTGCGTAACACTCTGGGCAGCATCGCCAGAGGAGGAAACGCATAAGGCAGTCGAAACTGCGACCAATCCTGAACTAACGCGTCCGCCGCCAGAGCTCTGTGATCCTGAGACCGTGCCATGAATGCCGGGACTTTGTTGTTGTGCCGTGACGCCATGAGATCGACGTCCGGCGTTCCCCAGCGGCGACAGATCTCTCGAAACACGTCTGGGTGCAGAGACCATTCCCCCGCGTCCATGCCCTGACGACTGAGAAAATCTGCTTCCCAGTTTTCTACGCCCAGGATGTGAACTGCGGAGATGGTGGAAGCTGTGGCTTCCACCCACTGCAGAATCCGTCGGACTTCCTGGAAGGCTTGACGACTGCGAGTGCCGCCTTGGTGGTTGATGTATGCGACGGCAGTGGCATTGTCCGACTGGGGTAAATAGCAGTATACCAAAATTTGAATCCACAGTAATTGAACAAAATTAGCTGGATCAGAGAATTGAAAAAGGATAAACCCTAAAACATAACGTTTAATATTATGCAGATAAAAGTGAGGACAGCTCACAAGATTAGAAACGACGGTGGCACGAAACCACCCAAACTAAAATTGGGCTATGTATGGTAGGCCCAAACAAACTTAGTCCCAGAGAGGTACCACGGTAGGACTTTCTACACCTTATAGTTGCTGGTCACCACCTGAGACATTGACACACGCAACATCAACAATCAGAACCCCAAACTAGGGAAGATGTATGTCTGTGTGTGTCAAAAAGAGATAGAAACTCCTAGACCATTACGAACCATATGTTTCATAAACCCCACCTTAGGTGGGAACGGTCTTACCAGTCCGGAGATTCGCAGGCATTGAACAAGTGGTTAGAGGTTCAGGCAGGGGGCTGTTTCGCCAGCATGTCTAGATCCCTCTGAGACCTCAACCAAAAATAGGGCATATAATCACCATCACCACCAAATGGGAGTGGGCATGGTGATTATATGCCCTATTTTTGGTTGAGGTCTCAGAGGGATCTAGACATGCTGGCGAAACAGCCCCCTGCCTGAACCTCTAACCACTTGTTCAATGCCTGCGAATCTCCGGACTGGTAAGACCGTTCCCACCTAAGGTGGGGTTTATGAAACATATGGTTCGTAATGGTCTAGGAGTTTCTATCTCTTTTTGACACACACAGACATACATCTTCCCTAGTTTGGGGTTCTGATTGTTGATGTTGCGTGTGTCAGTGTCTCAGGTGGTGACCAGCAACTATAAGGTGTAGAAAGTCCTACCGTGGTACCTCTCTGGGACTAAGTTTGTTTGGGCCTACCATACATAGCCCAATTTTAGTTTGGGTGGTTTCGTGCCACCGTCGTTTCTAATCTTGTGAGCTGTCCTCACTTTTATCTGCATAATATTAAACGTTATGTTTTAGGGTTTATCCTTTTTCAATTCTCTGATCCAGCTAATTTTGTTGCATTGTCCGACTGGATACGGATCTGCCTGCCCTCCAGCCACCGATGAAAAGCCAATAGGGCTAGATACACTGCCCTTATCTCCAGAATATTGATCTGAAGGGATGACTCTATCGGAGTCCAGGTTCCCTGAGCCCTGTGGTGGAGAAAAACCGCTCCCCACCCTGACAGGCTCGCGTTCGTGGTGACCACAGCCCAGGTTGGGGGTAGGAAGGATTTTCCCTGCGACAGAGAATTGGGAAGGAGCCACCACTGAAGTGACGTCTTGGTTGCAAGTTAAAGAGAGACGTTCCTGTCGAGGGAAGCCGAACTCCTGTCCCATTTGCGGAGAATGTCCCATTGGAGTGGCCGAAGATGGAATTGCGCGAACGGGACTGCCTCTATAGCTGCCACCATCTTCCCCAGGAAGTGCATGAGGCGCCTTAAGGGGTGTGACTGACTCCGAAGAAGGGATTGCACCCCTGCCTGCAGAGAAAGCTGTTTGTCGCTCGGAAGCTTGACTAACACTTGCTGGGTATGAAACTCTATCCCAAGGTACGTCAGTGATTGGGTCGGTGTCAACTTGGATTTCGGGAAGTTGATGATCCACCCGAACCGCTGGAGAGTCGCCAGAGCGACAGATAGACTTTGTTGACACGCCACCCGAGACGGGGCCCTGACTAGGAGATCGTCCAAGTAGGGAATCACCGAGTGGCCCTGAGAATGCAGGACCGCCACAACGGATGCCATGACTTTGGTGAAAACCCGTGGGGCTGTCGCCAAGCCGAAAGGCAATGCCACGAACTGGAGGTGTTCGTCCCCGATGGCGAAACGCAGGAAACGTTGATGCTCGGGTGCGATCGGTACATGGAGATAAGCATCCTTGATGTCGATCGATGCTAGGAAGTCTCCTTGTGACATTGAGGCGATGACCGAGCGGAGAGATTCCATCCGGAACCGTCTGGTTCTCACATGTCTGTTGAGTAGCTTGAGGTCCAGAACGGGACGGAATGACCCGTCCTTTTTTGGCACCACGAACAAGTTGGAGTAAAATCCGCGACCACGTTCCTGAAGGGGAACGGGGATCACAACTCCTTCCATGTTTAGAGCGGCTACTGCCTGAAAAAGTGCGTCGGTCTGAGCGGGGGGCGGAGAGGTTCTGAAGAAGCGAGCCGCAGGACGAGAGCTGAACTCTATCCTGTAACCATGAGACAGAATGTCTCTCACCCATCGGTCTTGAACATGTGGCCACCAGGCGTCGCCAAAGCGGGAGAGCCTGCCACCGACCGAGGATGCGGTCAGGGGAGGCCGAGAGTCATGAGGAAGCCGTCTTGGAGGCAGTGCTTCCTGCGGCCTTTTGTGGGCGAGACTTGGATCGCCACGCATAGGAGTTCCTCTGGCCTTTCTCCGGCCTGTTGGACGAAGAGGATTGGGACTTGGCGGAGGGACGAAAGGACCAAAATCTCGATTGAACCTTTCTCTGTTGAGGTCTCTTAGGTTTGGCCTGGGGTAAGGAGGAATCCTTTCCTTTGGATTCTTTAATAATCTCATCCAATCGTTCGCCAAACAAACGGTCGCCAGAAAACGGCAAACCGGTTAAGAACCTCTTGGAAGCCGAGTCTGCCTTCCATTCGCGCAGCCACATGGCCCTGCGGACTGCCACAGAGTTAGCGGATGCTACAGCTGTACGGCTAGCAGAGTCCAGGACGGCGTTCATGGCGTAGGATGAAAATGCTGACGCCTGAGAGGTCAAAGACGCAACTTGTGGAGCAGAATTACGTGTGACAGCATTAATCTCAGTCAGACAAGCCGAGATAGCTTGGAGTGCCCACACGGCTGCAAAGGCCGGGGCAAAAGACGCGCCCGTGGCCTCATAGATGGACTTCACCAGGAGCTCTATCTGTCTGTCAGTGGCATCCTTTAGCGATGAGCCATCTGCAACCGACACCACGGATTTAGTCGCCAATCATGAGACTGGAGGATCCACCTTGGGACAGTGAGCCCAACCCTTAACGACTTCAGATGGGAAGGGGTAACGCGTGTCAGTGAGGCGCTTAGTAAAGCGCTTGTCCGGGACCGCTCTGGGCTTCTGGACAGCGTCCCTGAAGTTAGAGTGATCAAGAAACGTATTGCGTGTACGTTTGGGGAACCGAAACTGGTGTTTCTCCTGCTGAGACGCCAACTCCTCTACAGGAGGAGGCGGGGGAGAGAGATCTAACACCTGGTTGATGGACGAGATAAGATCATTTACTAAGGCGTCCCCCTCAGGTGTATCAAGGTTAAGGGCGACGTCAGGGTCAGAGCCCTGAGCTGCGACGTCCGCCTCGTCCTCCAGAGAGTCCTCAAGCTGGGATCCCGAGCAGCGAGAGGAAGTCGGGGAAGAGTCCCAGCGAGCCCGCTTAGCCGGTCTAGGACTACGGTCCGGGCAGGAGTCCTCTGCCTGAGACCGAGGGGCCAACCTGGGAGCGCGCTGCGGCGCGGACCGAGAGGGGCCTGGAGGCGACGAGCCAACAGGGGCCGGGGCCTGTGAAAGGTCCGGTCTGGACTGCAAAGCCTCTAGCAGCTTAGAAGACCATTTGTCCATAGACTGTGCAATGGATTGAGAAAGTGACTCAGAGAGTTTCTCAGCAAAAGAGGCGAACTCTGTCCCTGCAGCCTGGTCAGGGGGAGCAGGGGGGTCTACATGAGCCGAGGGGCCCACCAGTGTCCGAGGCTCCGGCTGAGCAAGCGAAACAGGGGTCGAGCATTGCTCACAGTGAGGGTAGGTGGAACCCGCAGGTAACATAGCCCCACAAGAGGTACAGGCCGCAAAAAAACCCTGTGCCTTAGCAGCTTTGCTCCTTGTGGACGACATGCTGTTGTCTCCTAGGAGAGTGATCACTGAGGGTATATGGGAAAGGGGTATACAGCCCACCGAACAGATAGATATAGATATATACGTATCTAATCCGGCACCCTAGGGGGACCAGCACCGGGTGACCGGTGTGGCTTACCGACCGCTAACGAGCGGAGTGTGTCCTCCAGATTCCCTGCCTTGGATCCCCCGGAGCTGTAGAGCTGTTCACTGAGAATCCTCCACCGGCAGAATGCCAAAAAATGGCTGCCGGAGCTCTCAGGGAAAGAGTGGAGCCGTGGGCGGCGCCAGCAAAGTGCGGGAATCTGGGGTCCCCACAGTGATCAGTGAGGGGGGAGGAAACATGCAGGATGCTCCAGCCCTCACATCCGACGTCAGGTCGGTAATCCCGCCCTTACCCCTGACAGGCAGGCCCGGGGGCGGGATTTTTGCGACTAGGCCGCGATGAAGCCGGAGACTAAATTTGAGACCGCGCCCGACAAGCAGGCACGGTCGGCGCGGAAGTCCACCGGCCTCCTGAATTCAGCAGCCGCCGCGGCTTCCAGGAAGAAGGTGCGCTCCCTGCACAGTCCCCTATGGGGACACAGAGTACCTTTGAGTTGCAGGGCCCGGTCCCTGAGGTTGAAGAGGCTCCGGTCCGGCAGGTTCCTACAGGGGCTGCGGATGGAGCACGGTCCCAGTAAATGGATGACCGCTTAGGATCCCACTTCTCCCAGAGCCGTATAAGGGATGGTGAAGGAGACGGCATGTGGCTCCAGCCTCTGTACCCGCAATGGGTACTTCAACCTTAACAACACCGCCGACGTAGTGGGGTGAGAAGGGAACATGCCGGGGGCCCCGTGGGGGCCCTCTTTTCTTCCAACCGACATAACTAAGTTGAGAATGCATGAGTGGATGTGTGCCTCCTTCCACACAAAGCATAAAACTGAGGAGCCCGTGATCCACGGGAGGGTGTATAGGCAGAGGGGAGGGGTTACACTTTTTAAAGTGTAATACTTTGTGTGTCCTCCGGAGGCAGAAGCTATACACCCAATTGTCTGGGTCTCCCAATGGAGCGACAAAGAAAACTAATTTTGAGGTACATTGCAAAGTCAAGAAGGAAAGGAGCACCATATTTGAGATCAGATGTAGTTGCATTGGTTTGCGATTGCCATGTCACATTGGCAGAGCACAGAAATCCCCCACAAGTGACTCCATGTTAAAAGCTGCACCTTTCAATTAATTCATCCAGAGGTGCAGTGAGTATATTGACACCACAGGTGTGTCACAAAATGTTATACTATTTGGCAGTAAAGAAAAATAATTACATTTTTACCACTAAAATGTTGTTTTAACCCCAGATTTGAAAATTTTACAAGGGTAATAAATAAAAAAAAAGGTCCGATATTGTGTTGCATAATTTGTCCTGAATGTGGCAATACCCCACATGTGACTGTACAGTACTATTTGGCTGCACCACAGGGCTCAGGAGGGAAGGAGCGCTATGTGATTTTTGGAGCACAGGTTTTCCTAGAATAGTTTGCGGACTCAATTTGCAGAGCCCCTAAGCGGCAGAACTGAAGAAATCCCCCTCAAGTGACCAAATTTTGGAAATTACACCTCTCTAAGTATTCATTTACGGGTGTAGTGACAATTTACTCTCTGGAAAGTCCAAACACAGTAAAAGTTGCAGAATTAAAGATTGCAAACATTTTAAATTAGTTCCCCTTTATCCTGTGCTCTACGCTGAGCACTTACATCGGGGTTTTAAACTGCATCTCTGAGATACGTGATTCAGATGAAACGCACCACAGATCCATTCACTAATGAGGCAGCAGAGTTACTCTGGACTCCATTTGTTCAGCGGTATCCATCTTTTTAATGATGAACAAAAACTGTTGTTGATTGCACTTTTGTGCACGTTTGAAAAAAGGCATAAAAATATGGACTCTGCCGGACCACAGGCCAGACGAGAGGTCAAAGTGACTTTCTCTGCCTCATTACAGTGAATTTTCATTTGAGAATTATGTTTGAATCATGTTTTTCAGAGATTTACATGTAGTCTCCAGTGTAAGCGCTCACCGTAGAACGCAGGATAAATATGAGCTGCACTGTACTGCAAGCTTTTAGCGGCAGAATGAACAAATCAATAGCGATTGAAGAATTGGCTTTATTTATTTTTTGCGCCATTCATCTTGTGGTATAAGTGATTAGGCGGCTTTATTCCTCAGGGCAGTACGATTACAGTGATACCAGATTTATGCGGTGTTTTTTTTTGTTGGCGACTATCACACTAAAAATTGCTTTTTACAAAGTAAAGATTGTTTTTGCATCACTGGATTTTGAAGACTGCAGTTTTTTACTTTTCTGCTGACAGTCATGTGAAGGCTTGATTTTTGCGGGATGAATTGGAGTTTTTATTGGTACTATTTTGGGCCACATATTTTCTGATTGCTTTGTGATCCACTCTTTGTGAGGCAGAATCAAGAAGAAACAGAAATTCAAGATTTTTTTTTTATGTTCTTTACTGTGAAATAAAAGCGATAAAACAGTTTTATTCTTCGGGTCTGTACAGTTACAGGGATACCTCATTTATATAGTTTTTTATGTTTTGATGCTTTAACACCCAAAAAATTATTTTTTAGGAAAAAAAAGTTTTTGCATTGCTGTATTCTGAGACCTACATTTTTTTTATTTTTTCACTGATGTAGCTATATGGTTGCTTGTTTTTTTGCGGGACAAGATGATGTTTTCAGTTGTACCATGTTTATTTACATGTGACTTTTTTATCGCGTTTTACTCAATTTTTTTGGGCAGGTGTATGATGAAAACACATAGTTTTTGCTACATTTTTTATTTTTTTTACTGTGTTCACTGAAGGGGCTAACTAGTGTGAGAGTTTTATAGCTCGAATTGTTATGGACACGGCAATACCAAAGTTGTGCAGTGTTTTTGTTTTTATTACATAAATATACATATTTATTGGAATATTTAATTTTATTTTTTCCCCAATTTTTTTTTTTTTAATACTTTTAACTTTTTTTTTAACTTTATCTTTACTTTTTTAGTAAGGCCTAGCAGACACGGCGAATAATACGGAGCTACTGGGACGCAATAAAAAAATCGCATTCCACTCAGACCAATAGTACTCTATGGGGCAGCTCCCATGAGCGATTATTTTCTCAGCCCTAATCGGACCGAGAAAACAGTCGCAGCATGCTGCAGGTGCAATGCAATCCTGTTACACTTGCACCCATTCAAGTCTACGGGTTCAAGAGAAACATTGCATTGGAAAAATTGAGAGAGCAAGGCACTAACTCAGTGGTAGCTTAAAAATACCTTTATTTCAGCATACAGGTTACATCAAAAATGTGGGGGGAGGAAAAAACACAGACGTTCGGCACAGCCGTTTCGTGCTCAGCAAGCACTTCAACAGATCTACCCTATCTAGGTAGATCTGTTGAATTGCTTGCTGAGCACGAAACGGCCGTCATCTGTTGTGCCGGACATCTGTGTTTTCTCCTCCCCCCACGTTTTTGATGTAACCTGTATGCTGAAATAAAGGTATTTTTAAACTACCACTGAGTTAGTGCCCTGCTCTCTCAATTTTTCTAGTGGACTGTTCTATGCTTGGCAGGAGCACCTCTAGTAGTTTATTGCTTTTTTTTACCGGAGCAAGTTGGTCCCGCAGCATCGGTGGATTGTAATAGGAGTACCACGTGTGTGTGGTGGAGCGGTCAGTGATTAGTGCCCAGCTTTCACTGTTCTCCGTATGCTATTAAAACATTGCATTGCTCTCGCATTACACTGGTGTACCGCGAGTGCAGTGCGATTCTCACATCAGCCGGCAATGGAGGAGATAGGGAAATAAATCCCTCCCTCTCCTTCGCAGCACCGGCCCTCCCCTCCTCAGCGCCGGCCCTGCCCTCCTCCTCCCCTCTGCAGTGTTGGCCCTCCCCTCCGCAACTGGTCTGATCGCACGATCGGACCACAGTTGCATTGCACTCGCATGACACTCGGCTCTCGCTGTGCTGCGAGTGTGAGCCGAGTGTCATGCGAGAACTTGCGCTAACTCACGTGTGGTCTCAGCCTAAGGCCTCTTCTCCACTAGCGTTTTTGTCCTGCAAATTCCCTCGCATTGAGAAACGGTTTGCAATCTTGCAAATGGTTTCTAATGAGGCTGTCTCCATTTCCCTGTTTTTCCAGACGATACACGGGCTCTCCTTGAAATCGCAGCATGCTGCGATTTGATGCGATTCTCAGCTCTCTCACCCCCATGCAAGTCAGAATCCGGGTGGCATGCGCATGTCACACGGATCCTGACACTTGCATACCGGGTCAGCCTGGCTACCGGAGGAATCTCCTGTAAAACCAGTCCTGGCCGCGGTTACATGCACTGAACCCCGGAGCTGTCCCCTGAGCTCCAGAGTGCAGCCTGAACAGCGAGCACCGAGTGATGGATTCCCCGGCGATTGCTGGTCAGGTCAGCACAGCTGCAGACAGATCAGGCAGACGCTGGAGCTCAGATTACAGCTCTGGAGCTGAGTGCAGGTAACAGCGGCCAGGAGTGTAAATCCTTCTCACACTGGTGAATTGGATTAGGGCAAAAGGAAGGAAAGGAGATATCCTGATTTAGATGAAAAGGGGATACCACCTTAGGGAGGAATTCCGGGACAGGACGCAAAACCACCTTATCCTGGTGGAAAACCAGGAAAGGAGATTTGCATGACAGCGCTGCAAGCTCCGACACTCTCCGAAGTGATGTGACTGCAACCAGGAAGGCCACCTTCTGAGAAAGACGGGAGAGAGAGACATCCCGCAACGGCTCAAAAGGCGGCTTTTGAAAAGCCGTCAGGACCCTGTTAAGATCCCAAGGTTCCAACGGACGTTTGCAAGGTGGGACCATGTGGCAAACCCCCTGCAGGAACGTGCGGACCTGCGGAAGTCTGGCTAGTCGCGTTTGAAAAAACACGGAGAGCGCCGACACTTGGCCCTTGAGAGAGCCGAGGGACAAACCCATATCCATTCCAAATTGTAGGAATGAAAGAAATGTGGGTAAGGCAAACGGCCATGGAGAAAAACCGTTATCAGAGCACCAGGATAAGAAGATTTGCCAAGTCCTGTGATAGATCTTGGCGGACATTGGTTTCCTGGCTTGTCTCATGGTGGCAATTACATCCTGAGATAACCCTGAAGACGCTAGGAGCCAGGACTCAATGGACACACAGTCAGGTTGAGGGCCACAGAATTCAGATGGAAAAACGGGCCTTGGGACAGCAAGTCTGGGCGGTCTGGAAGTGCCCACGGTTGACCCACCGTGAGATGCCACAGATCCGGATACCACGACCGCCTCGGCCAGTCTGGAGCGACGAGAATGGCGCGACGGCAGTCGGACCGGATTTTGCGTAGTACCCTGGGCAGCATCGCCAGAGGGGGAAACACATATGGCAGTCGAAACTGCGACCAATCCTGGACCAAAGCGTCCGCGGCCAGAGCTTCTGTGATCCTGAGACCGTGCCATGAAGGCCGGGACCTTGTTGTTGTGTCGTAACGCCATGAGATCGACGTCCGGCGTTCCCCAGCAGTGGCAGATCTCTCGAAACACGTCTGGGTGAAGAGACCATTCCCCCACGTCCATGCCCTGACGACTGAGAAAATCTGCTTCCCAGTTTTCTACGCCCGGGATGTGAACTGCGGAGATGGTGAAGTCTGCGTTTTCCACCCACTGCAGAATCCGTCGGACTTCCTGGAAGGCTTGACGACTGCGAGTGCCGCCTTGGTGGTTGATGTAGGCGACGGCAGTGGCGTTGTCCGACTGGATTCGGATCTGCCTGCCCTCCAGCCACCGATGGAAAGCCAATAGGGCTAGATATACTGCCCTTATCTCCAGGATATTGATCTGAAGGGATGATTCTATTGGAATCCAGGTTCCTTGAGCCCTGTGGTGAAGAAAGACCGCTCCCCAACCTGACAGGCTCGCGTCCGTGGTGACCACGGCCCAGGTTGGGGGTAGGAAGGATTTTCCCCCGGGACAGAGATGTGGGGAGGAGCCACCACCGAAGAGATGTTTTGGTTGCGAGGGAAAGAGAGATGTTCTTGTCGAGAGAAGCCGAACTCTTGTCCCATTTGCGAAGAATGTCCCATTGGAGTGGCCGTAGATGGAATTGCGCAAATGGCACTGCCTCCATAGCTGCAACCATCTTCCCCAGGAAGTGCATGAGGCGCCTTAAGGAGTGTGACTGACCCCGAAGAAGGGACTGCACTCCCGCCTGCAGAGAAAGCTGTTTGTCCCACGGTAGCTTGACTAACGCTGGCTGGGTATGGAACTCCATCCCGAGGTAAGTCAGTGATTGGGTCGGCGTCAACTTGGATTTCGGGAAATTGATGATCCACCCGAACTGTTGGAGAGTCGCCAGAGTGACGGTAAGACTCCGTTGACACGCCACCAGAGAAGGAGCCCTGACTAGGAGATCGTCCAAGTAAGGGATCACCGAGTGGCCCTGAGAGCAGGAGAAACACCAGTTTCGGTTCCCCAAACGTACACGCAATACGTTTCTTGATCACTCTAACTTCAGGGACGCTGTCCAGAAGCCCAGAGCGGTCCCGGACAAGCGCTTTACTAAGCGCCTCACTGACACGCGTTACCCCTTCCCATCTGAAGTCGTTAAGGGTTGGGCTCACTGTCCCAAGGTGGATCCTCCAGTCTCATGAGTTAGCGGATGCCACGGCCGTACGGCTAGCGGAGTCCAGGACGGCGTTCATGGTGTAGGACGAAAATGCTGATGCCTGAGAGGTCAAGGATGAAACATGCGGGGCAGAATTCCGCGTGACGACATTAATCTCAGTCAGACATGCCGAGATTGCTTGGAGAGCCCACACGGCCGCAAAGGCCGGGGCAAAAGATGCGCCCGTAGCCTCATAAATAGACTTCACCAAGAGCTCTATCTGTCTGTCAGTGGCATCCTTCAGGGATGAGCCATCGGCAACAGACACAACGGACCTAGCGGCCAATCTAGAGACTGGAGGATCAACCTTGGGGGAGTGTGCCCAGCCCTTAACGACTTCAGGTGGAAAGGGATAACGCGTGTCAGTGTGCCGTTTAGCAAAGCGCTTGTCCGGAACCGCTCTGGGCTTCTGGACAGCGTCCCTGAAGTTAGAGTGATCAAAAAACGTATTGCGAGTACGTTTGGGAAATCGAAATTGGTGTTTCTCCTGCCGAGAAGCCGGCTCCTCTGCAGGAGGAGGTGGGGGTGAGAGATCCAACACCTCGTTGATGGACGAGATAAGATCATTTACTAAGGCGTCCCCTTCAGGGGCATCAAGGTTAAGGGTGAAGTCAGGGTCAGAGCCCTGAGCTCCCACGTCCGCCTCGTCTTCCTGAGAGTCCTCAAGCTGAGATCCAGAGCAGTATGAGGAGGCCGGGGAAGAGTCCCAGCGAGGCTGCTTAGCCGGCCTGGGGCTGCGATCCGGGCAGGAGTCCTCCGCCTGGGACCTAGGCTATCCTGGGAGCGCGATGCGGCGCGGACCGAGAAGGGCCTGGAGGAGACAAACGAACAGGGGCCGGGGCCTGTGAAGGGTCCGGTCTGGACTGTAATGCCTCAAGCAGCTTAGATGACCATTTGTCCATAGACTGTGCAATGGATTGAGAAAGTGACTGGGAGAGTGTCTCAGCGAAAGAGGCCAACGACGGTGTCTCTGTCCCTGCTGACTGCTAAGGGGGAGCAGGGGGATCTACATGAGCCGAGGGGCCCACCAGTGCCCGAGGCTCCGGCTGAGCAAGCGTGGCAGGAGTCGTGCATTGATCACAGTGAGGGTAGGTGGATCCCGCAGGCAACATAGCCCTACAAGAGGTACAGGCCGCGAAAAAAGTCTGTGTCTTAGGGGCTTTGCTCCTTGTGGACGACATGCTGTAAGCAATCGGTGTCTCTCAGGAGAGTGACCACTGAGGGTATATGGGAAAAGGGTATACAGCCTTTCCGAATATATATATATATATCCCGGCACCCTAGGGGAACCAGCACCGGGTGACCGGTGTGGGTTACCAACCGCTAACGAGCGGTGTGTCCTCCAGATTCCCTGTCGTGGATCCCCCGGAGCTGTAGAGCTTTGCAGCTGAGAAGCATACACCGGCAGAATGCCAAAAATGGCCGCCGGAGCTCTCAGGGGGGGCGTGGAGCCGCGGGCGGCGCCGGCAAAAAGCGGGAATCTGGAGGCCCCAAAGTGGTCAATGAGGGGGGGAGGAGACATGCAAAGATGCTCCAGCCCTCAAAGCCGACGTCATGTCGGTAATCCCGCCCTTACCCCTGACAGGCAGGCCCGGGGGCGGGATTTTTCGCGACTAGGCCGCGGCAAAGCCGGGGACTAAATTTACGACCGTGCCCGACAAGCAAGCACGGTGGGCGCGGAAGTCTGCCAAAAAAAAAAACGGACGGAACTACCGCGGGACTTCCGGGGAGAAGGAGCGACCACCCTCCCTGTACAGTCCCCACATGGGGACACAGAGTACCAAAAGTACTAAAGTTGCAGGGCCCGGTCCCTGGGGGTGAAGAAGCTCCGGTCCGGCAGGTTCCACCAGGGGCTGCGGATGGAGCACGGTCCCAGCACGTGGATGACCGTTTATGCTCCCACTTCTCCCAGAGCCGCATAAGGGATGGTGAAGGAGACGGCATGTGGCTCCAGCCTCTGTACCCGCAATGGATACCTCAACCTTAACAACACCGCCGACATAGTGGGGTGAGAAGGGAACATGCCGGGGACCCCATAGGGGTCCTCTTTTCTTCCATCCGTCATAACTATGTATGAGAATGCATGAGTGGATGTGTGCCTCCTTCCACACAAAGCATAAAACTGAGGAGCCCGTGGTCAACGGGAGGGTGTATAGGCAGAGGGGAGGGGTTACACTTTTTTAAAAGTGTAATACTTTGTGTGGCCTCCAGAGGCAGAAGCTATACACCCAATTGTCTGGGTCTCCCAATGGAGCGACAAAGAAATAGCAGATGGGAGCTGCCTCATTGATTAACATGGGTCCAAGTGCAATGCGAGAATTTTTCGCATTGCACTACTGCGAGAAAATCGCAAGTGAGAAGCCGGCCTAAGTGTCAGTGATCTGATCACTGATATAATCGCCTGCAGAACTTGATCACTGCAGGGAATTATAAGTGTCACGGCATCAGCAGCTCTCACACTTCACCTTACACATCATGCAGGCAGCATGGTCCGTAGTTCTGTAACCCTAGGTCATCATGGTGATGACGCAGGGTTAACAAGGTATCGCATAACAGGGGCCCAATCGCCAGGGAGACATACAGTTAGGTCCAGAAATATTTGGACAGTGACACAAGTTTTGTTATTTTAGCTGTTTACAAAAACATGTTCAGAAATACAAATATATATATAATATGGGCTGAAAGTGCACACTCCCAGCTGCAATATGAGAGTTTTCACATCCAAATCGGAGAAAGGGTTTAGGAATCATAGCTCTGTAATGCATAGCCTACTCTTTTTAAAGGGACCAAAAGTAATTGGACAAGGGACTCTAAGGGCTGCAATTAACTCTGAAGGCGTCTCCCTCGTTAACCTGTAATCAATGAAGTAGTTAAAAGGTCTGGGGTTGATTACAGGTGTGTGGTTTTGCATTTGGAAGCTGTTGCTGTGACCAGACAACATGCGGTCTAAGGAACTCTCAATTGAGGTGAAGCAGAACATCCTGAGGCTGAAAAAAAAGAAAAAATCCATCAGAGAGATAGCAGACATGCTTGGAGTAGCAAAATCAACAGTCGGGTACATTCTGAGAAAAAAGGAATTGACTGGTGAGCTTGGGAACTCAAAAAGGCCTGGGCGTCCACGGATGACAACAGTGGTGGATGATCGCCGCATACTTTCTTTGGTGAAGAAGAACCCGTTCACAACATCAACTGAAGTCCAGAACACTCTCAGTGAAGTAGGTGTATCTGTCTCTAAGTCAACAGTAAAGAGAAGACTCCATGAAAGTAAATACAAAGGGTTCACATCTAGATGCAAACCATTCATCAATTCCAAAAATAGACAGGCCAGAGTTAAATTTGCTGAAAAACACCTCATGAAGCCAGCTCAGTTCTGGAAAAGTATTCTATGGACAGATGAGACAAAGATCAACCTGTACCAGAATGATGGGAAGAAAAAAGTTTGGAGAAGAAAGGGAACGGCACATGATCCAAGGCACACCACATCCTCTGTAAAACATGGTGTAGGCAACGTGATGGCATGGGCATGCATGGCTTTCAATGGCACTGGGTCACTTGTGTTTATTGATGACATAACAGCAGACAAGAGTAGCCGGATGAATTCTGAAGTGTACCGGGATATACTTTCAGCCCAGATTCAGCCAAATGCCGCAAAGTTGATCGGACGGCGCTTCATAGTACAGATGGACAATGACCCCAAGCATACAGCCAAAGCTACCCAGGAGTTCATGAGTGCAAAAAAGTGGAACATTCTGCAATGGCCAAGTCAATCACCAGATCTTAACCCAATTGAGCATGCATTTCACTTGCTCAAATCTAGACTTAAGACGGAAAGACCCACAAACAAGCAAGACCTGAAGGCTGCGGCTGTAAAGGCCTGGCAAAGCATTAAGAAGGAGGAAACCCAGCGTTTGGTGATGTCCATGGGTTCCAGACTTAAGGCAGTGATTGCCTCCAAAGGATTCGCAACAAAATATTGAAAATAAAAATATTTTGTTTGGGTTTGGTTTATTTGTCCAATTACTTTTGACCTCCTAAAATGTGGAGTGTTTGTAAAGAAATGTGTACAATTCCTACAATTTCTATCAGATATTTTTGTTCAAACCTTCAAATTAAACGTTACAATCTGCACTTGAATTCTGTTGTAGAGGTTTCATTTCAAATCCAATGTGGTGGCATGCAGAGCCCAACTCGCGAAAATTGTGTCACTGTCCAAATATTTCTGGACCTAACTGTAAGCGATTCCTCTCCCTACCTCCTGAATGTTGCGACCCGCGATCGTTACTTCACCTCACAGGCCGTGCATCCGGCATGATCTGTGAGGCACTCCATAGTTGGGTGACCCAGCGTCGTCACGTTGACGACCCAGGCAGCGATTGGATCCCTGTAATCACATTACAGGGGCCCGATCGCCAGGGAAAAGTGATTCCTTTCCCCGCCTCCTGAATGTTGCGATCGTATTGATCGTAGCATTTAGGGGGTTAAACTACTGGGAGCGGCGCAGTCACCACTTCTGGCAGTGAGCGCCGGGTCCAGGCCACAAGATCAGTTGGAGATCTGGCTGCGATGGCGGGGGTACAGCGATCACCATGGCATACTGGATACGTCTTTGGTCAGAATGGCATGGACTTTCATCATGACGTACCCAAAACGTCAAATGTCGTGTAGAGGCTAATGATGGTTTGTTGGTTTTA
Organism: Anomaloglossus baeobatrachus; assembly: GCF_048569485.1. NCBI lineage: Eukaryota > Metazoa > Chordata > Amphibia > Anura > Aromobatidae > Anomaloglossus > Anomaloglossus baeobatrachus. Next base: position 89,382 of record NW_027444945.1, read on the forward strand.
TCTAGAGGTTTTAATTTTATTTTGCTTCTTCATTGATTGGTATTTATTTGAATGGCAACTTACCTGTTGAGATTACCGGGCTGGCTGGTATTCGCCCGGGACAACAAATTAGTTGTAGTAGGGGTGGATCCCCTGAAAAAGAAAAATAAGAAGAATGTATATGAGGGATTTGGAATTGTGGGGATTATGGATCTATTGATGAAAAATGTTCTAATGATGACACTGTCTGGAAAACATGGATAAGAATGGGATATTGTGCAAAAATTGTTATGGTTAATATAGCAAGATAGTATTAACCCCATCACAACCTAGGATGTAACGGTACATCCAAAATCATGAAGGGGTGATCACCGCTGGCTGCTGCGGTGAGCCACTGGCGATCCCTGCACATGTCTGCCGATTAGAACAGTTGACATGCGTGGCTAACAGGCACAGGTGGATCCGCAACACATCCATGCCTGTTAACCACTTAAATCGCGCTGTCAAAATGTGACACTGCGTTTTAAATCGCTGCAGCGGGAAACGCGCCTTTCCCTGCTGCCATCGGAGGCCCCGTGATGTGATTGTAGCGTCCACGGGGCCTTAGGTTACTCATCAGTGGGCCAGTGATTCTTTGGGGTAGCTGTGACTGGCCTGATCCGGTTTCATGACCCCGTCGGCTACATGAAAAAAAACACAAAAACAGCAAACGGACAAGTGTCCAATACAGACGGGGATGGAATGAAGGTGACAGGCCCCTGGGAAGCACGTCACCGGTTGCAGTAGTGACTGGGGTCCCGGCCTACTCCGCCGCTGACCCTTCCTGCGACTAGTCCTCTCCCAAGGGCAGTACTGGATGCTCAGCGGGGATGCTTTGCAGCGCAACACTTGGCATGCGGCCAGGAATTAGCCGCCGCTGCACAGTCTCTCTCCGGGGCAGGTGTTAGGTGCAGCCGGGACAGTATCGCTTCCCACGGACGAAGAGGGGTGCCCAGGAAGGTTGGTGAGAACGGGGGCAGCAGTCCATGGGAGCGCCGGAGCGCAGGGCAGTGGCAGTTACTCACAGAGTCAGGTTTTTCTCCTCCATGCACAACTCTGTACTCTTCCCCGGTCCCGGTCCGTAGTGGCGGCAGCCTTAACCTCTCGTGGGTCGGACCTCTGTCCCATCTCCCCAGGCTCTCTCTCTCTCTCTGCTGTCACGCCCCAGCAACCCGAACTAGAGCTCTGTACCTCTTCTGTGCTCAATCCCGTGCTCTGGCGACTGCACCCCTTTTAGTCCACGAGTGCAAGTGCCGGGTCCCGTCTCTCCCTAGATGTTACTGGCCCCAGCTTGGTTGTGCTGTCTGTTTGGTGTTACATCCAGACAGCTCTGTTCTGCCTCCCTGAAGGCCTGACAGCCTCCCTGAGGGGAGCTGCACACTGTGCGTCGGCTCTGTTTCGTGTCTAAGCTTGTTCTGCCGGGCCAATAGTGTCTCTACTCCTAACTGCCTATGCCCACACCTTTGCAAGTTGTCATGGCTACTTGGGTTTGCTAAGAACTGGCTGAGTCACTTCCTAACTGTGTTTGTAGAAACATTGTTAACCCTTTCCTAGTGACTGCTTCTCCCTGCTGTATGGTGGTGTGAGGTGTGTGTAGAACTTACCAGATTAACATCTTGACCTGCCCAGGGAGGATATAATGATATACCCTGTAGCGACTAGTCTCAGGGGCGCTACATGATCACGGGCAGCCGATGGTTGTCATGGTAGCGACAGGTCATGTGATGACTCCTGTCGCTATCATGACATAGTTCCTGTTAAAGCCGGCAAAGCAGCAGCTGTAATAAGAACGCAGCATTTCTGCTGATCAGAACTGTGCTGCTCTGATCAACAGAAATAAATGAGCGATCAGACTTCTGATCCTTATAGTCCCCTAGTGGGATTAGTAAAATAAAAAAAAGTAAAAAAAAAGTGGATGGGTGGGTCAGTCTTTTCATATTAGTATTACACTCCCCAAAAAAATAAGACCTAGTACTTTATTTGGGGCAAAAAATTTTTCGTGGAAGTACGGTAGTGCGTTTTTGTAAGAAGGATAAGATTGAAGTATCGGGATTGGGTGGGTTAGCATGTAGTGTTTTTAATGATGGTTTGTTGGTTTTATGTATAAGTTTTAATTTTATTTTGCTTCTTCATAGATTGGTATTTATTTGAATGGTGACTTACCTGTTGAGATTACCGGGCTGGCTGGTATTCGCCCGGGACAACAAATTAGTTGTAGTAGGGGTGGATCCCCTGAAAAAGAAAAATAATAAGGATGTATATGAGGGATTTGGAATTGTGGGGATTATAGGTCTATTGATGAAAAATGTTGTAATGATGACATTGTCTGGATTACATAGATAAAGGGGGTGTTACACGCAGCAATATTACTGGTGAAAGCACCCGCCCCGCTGTTTGTGCGTCACAGGCAAATTGCTGCCCGTGGCGCACAAAATCGTTAGGAGCCGTCAAACAGACTTACCTTCCCTGCAACGTTGCTGTTGCCGGTGAACCGCCTCCTTTCTAAGGGGGCGGTTCATGCGGCGTCACAGCGACGTCACTAAGCGGCCGTCCAATAGAAGCGGAGGGGCGGAGATGAGCGGCCGTAACATCCCGCCCACCTCCTTCCTTCCGCATTGCCGTCAGCCGCAGGTAAGCTGTAGCTCGTCGTTCCCGAGGTGTCACACGTATCGATATGTGCTGCCTTGGGAACGACGAACTACCTGCGACCTCTACAATCAACGATGTTTTGAAAAGGAAAGACGTGTCAACGATGGACGATAAGGTGAGTATTTTCCATCGTTAACGGTCGTTCCTTCCTGTCACACGCAACGACGTCGCTAACGATGCCGGATGTGCATCACGGAATCCGTGACCCTGGCGATATATCGTTAGATACATCGTTGCGTGTAACGGGGCCTTAAGAATGGGATATTGTATAAAAATTGTTATGGTTAATATAGCAATATAGTATTAACCCCTTCATAACCTAGGATGTAACGGTACATCCAAAATCATGAAGGGGTGATCACCGCTGGCTGCTGCAGTGAGCCAGTGGCGATCCCTGCACATGTCTGCTGATTAGAACAGCTGACATGTGTGGCTTACAGGCACAGGTGGATCCGCGATCCACCCACGCCTGTTAACCACTTAAATCGCACTGTCAAAATGTGACAGTGCGTTTTAAATCGTTGCAGTGAGAAACGCGCATTTCACCGCCGCCATCGGAGGACCATGATGTGATCACCGGCAGCTAAAGACTGTCATGGTAGCGACAGGTCACGTGATGAATCCTGTCGCTATTATGTCATAGTTCCTCTTAAAGCCGGAAAAGCAGCAGCTGTAACAACAACGCAGCATTTATGCTGATCAGAGCTGTGCTGCTTTGATCAACAGAAATGAATGAGCGATCAGACTTCTGATCCTTATAGTCCCCTAGTGGGATTACTAAAATAAAAATAGTAAAAAAAAGAGGATGGGAGGGTCAGTCTTTTCATATTAGTATTACACTCCCCGAAAATAAGATCTAGTGCTTTTTTCGGGGCAAATAAAATATAAGACAGTGTCTTTTTTTCGTGGAAGTACGGTAGTGCGTTTTTGTAAGAAGGATAAGATTGAAGTATCGAGATTGGGTGGGTTAGCATGTAGTGTTTTTTTTTTTTAAACTCGTTTTATTGAAGGTTAAGTAAGACATTACATTATAGGATAAGTCAGCAATTTGTACTTTACAAGTATACACGTATACTGTTTGATAAGCAGGGTAATAAAGCAACAACAATTAAATCAACAACTATTACTTTCAATCTGGCCTTAGCACATTAATCATTGCAGAGGTGTCAGTTCTCGAAAGATATCCATTCTGGGGCAAAAAGCCCACACCAATAAGAGAAGCGCAACCCAGATTACAGAGGTCTCGTAATATCCCCAATACATTATATCATAAACCACGTATTTCTCCTTTCCACCCGTCGGAGTACCATTAGTTACTATCACGCCAGTACCGACTGTAGGCTATCAGCTAGGGAGCCGGGTGATCCTCCGGTCAAGGGCGAGCCCATCCATCTACCCCATATTTTGTCGAATTTATTTAAAGAACCTCTTATCTTATAAACATAGTGTTCTGACGGAATTATAGCATTTACCAATGCAATCCATGAGGCTCTAGTTGGAGGGTGGATGCCCATCCAATTTAGTATAATGCCCTTCCGGGCCAAAAATAATACCTTTTTTATTAGCAAGTTTTCACTTTGGGACCAGGAGCGTACATCCACCACCCCAAATAGACACAGAATTGGGCACAGAGCAACTCCTTTCTGAAGTATGGTGGACAGAGTCGTTACAACCTCACTCCAATAGGAGAGAATGACCCGGCAATCCCATATCATGTGCCAGAAATCAGCACCGTCTCTCCCGCATCTTGGACAACCCACCCCCACCAGATTATTCACCTTTTTCATCTTGTTCAGTCTCTGAGGAGTCATATAACTTTGGTGTATTATGTATAACTGAATCAGTCTATTATTGACTGCAGGAGAGACTAGCGTGTGGGATTCGACAATGTCGTCCCACACTACATCATCAATTTCAGGGATCCTGACACTCCACCTCTCCCGGACAGAAAGAGGACTGTTCATGGCCTTGGCCCGGATAAGGGAGGAGTACAATTTGGAAATGAGGCCTCCAGGGCCCTGTGATCTGATAATTCCAATGACTGGAAAGGAAGAGAATCTAATCCCACGACCAGAGAACTGAGCCCGAAAGGCGTGCCTAATCTGGAGATACTGAAACCCATGAGATTCCGGCAAATCAAATTCTGCACGCAGTTGCGCAAAGGGGCGGAGATCACCATCCCGGACCAGTGATCCCAGGGAGACTATTCCTCGATTCCTCCATTCGCCAAACCCCGGCAGCCCACAAAAGTGTGGAAGGTCCAGGTTATCCCATAGGGGTATCTCAGTTGGCATATCATGGAAACCAAAAATGGTTTTAGCCTCTTTCCAGACCCTGGCCCCCAGTTTGTGTATTGGGAGGACCCAACCCTCAGGAGCCCTCTTGTGGTCCGTCAACAATGGCCATAGGAGATCCATACCTGTGAGCTCTGCCAGAAGACCCTCCGGAAAACCCCTCACCCCAGGAAGTGTCCATTGTCCCAAATATTTCAATTGTCCGGCCAGATAGTATATGTACAGATCAGGAAGGGCCATACCCCCCATGTCCCTGGGTCTCTGTAATTTGGCCAATTGGACCCTTGATCTGGAAGGACCCCAGACAAAGGTGATCATTAAAGATTCCAGGGACCGAAAGAAAGAGCGAGGAATCTGTACGAATACATGTTGGGTTATGTAAAGACACTTTGGTTGCACTATCATTTTAAGGAGATTAATTCTTCCCGCCACTGAGAGCGGGAGTTGGCTCCATCTATTAAATTTCTCCCCGAGGTGTGATAATAAGGGGGCAATATTTCTTGCTATCATCTCCGAAGGGTTTCCCGTCAATATAATCCCCAGGTATTTAAAATGATCCACCACTGGAACTCTACATATGTGGGTGTTCATCATTTCCTTCCTGTCCCGAGATAGGAAGAGGAGGTACGATTTTGACCAATTTATTGACAGGCCCGAGAACTCCCCAAATCGGTCGATTAACTCTACGGCTCTAGGAATGGAGGAATCCGGGTCAGAAGCAAACAATAACAGGTCGTCTGCATACAGAGACAAACGTTCATCTCCCTTACGATGTCTCACTCCCCGGTAGATTGGGTCCGTCCGAATGCGCACTGCCAACGGTTCCATGGCAAGGGCGAACAGAAGAGGGGATAGAGGACACCCCTGCCTGGTTCCCCTCCCCAAAGGGAAAGTTTCCGATACTCCGCCTCCCACCTGAATGTTAGCCGTTGGAGCTTTATATATAATCTCAATCCATCTAATAAAATCGTTGCCGAAACCAAATGCCCGCAGTACCTCCAGCAGGTATGGCCATTCTATAGAGTCAAAGGCCTTGGCCGCATCCAGGGAGACCAAAGCCCAATCCTCCTCTAACTTGGTGCCCATCTGTAGAATCACCTGTGCCCTCCTCAGATTATCCGAGGTACTTCTACCCGGAATGAATCCAGACTGATCCTCATGTATTATGGAGGAGATCACTTTATTGAGTCTAGTTGCTAGAATTTTAGTAAGAATTTTGTAATCAGAGTTCAACAGAGAGATCGGTCTGTATGAGCCACAATCCAATGGATCCTTATCTGGTTTCAATAGTAGCACGATGGTTGCCTCATAGAAGGAATCAGGTAACCGTCCCCTGCGGAACGAAGCCTCAGCCGTCTCCAGGAGAGCTGGAGCCAGCTCCCCCCTATACTTGTCAAATATTTCAATCGGGAGTCCATCTGGGCCAGACGCCTTACCCCTATTGAGGGCTCCCATCGCCTCCACCATCTCTTCCATGCTAATGGGCTCATCCAAGGCCGACCTCTGGGCCAAAGTCAGTCTGGGAAACTCCAGATCCCGCAAGTATTCAGCGATCTCCTCCCTTGACACAGTCAGCCTGGACTCATATAGGTTCCTATAGAAGTCCAGAAACACCTTCAGAATGCCAGTGACGGAGGTGATTGAATCGCCACCGGAGTCTCTGATCTTAAGGACCGCAGGTGAGCTAGTGGATTGGCGCACCAGGAACGCAAGTAAACTACTAGATTGGTTCCCTTGCTCAAAATATCTCTGGTTCATGAAGAAGACATGTCTCTTAGCCTTATCTTGCAGGAACAAAAGATATTTCCTCCCAGCCTGTAGCCACTGGAATCTGTTTCCTTCAGAAGGGTCTGAGGTAAATCTATGTTCAAGCACTCTATTTTGAGTGGCCAATTCCTCCTCCTCTCTGGCCGCCTGTTTCTTGACATAAGAGATAGAGGAGTGACAGCAACCCCTCAAATACGCCTTAAGCGCGTCCCAATAGGCCGAGTGATTCTCTTCCACGGAGTTCGTCTCGGTGTATGCCCTGAGCTGATCAGGAATCCTGTCATTGGTACCAAAGAGTGACAGCCACCAAGGGTTAATCTTCCGTGACACTTTACGAGATTTACAACCCTCCCACTTAATGCTGACAAATACCGGAGAGTGGTCTGATACTGATCTGGGTAGATGACACACCGATTGTATATGGGCACAGACTCTTTCATTTCCACAGATGTAATCAATTCTAGACAATGAGTTTTTCCCTGGGGTATAACATGTGTATTCTCTCAGTACTGGGTTAAAAAAACGCCACATGTCGCACCACCCCACCTCCTGGAGGAATGCACTCAATCTAGTTTGCATCGTAGGGGAGATCGGGACCTGTCGGGTGTTGAATCTATCCAGCCCTGTGTTACTAATGAAATTGAAGTCCCCCATGCAGAGCACCAAGGCTTGTGGGAATTGTGAGGCAAACTTAGCCGCTTCATACAAAATTGAGATTCCCATCGCAGGGGGGATGTATATAGCTAAGATCACTATCATGATCCCATCGATGTGAGCCTGGATAAACACATACCTCCCATCATTATCCTTTATAATCTTACCCGGGTCCCACCGCAATGCTTTATGGACTAGTACCGATACTCCCCTCGAATATGAGGAATGAACAGAGTGAGCTGACCATTGAACCCAAGGCTTCTGAAGCACTCTCGTGGTTTCCAACAACAAATGGGTCTCTTGTAAACATACAATCTGAGCTTTGGATTTTTTGATATGTGCGAATACTGCCGCCCGTTTCCTGGATGTGCCCAGTCCCCTAACATTCCATGTCATCAAGCTTAAAGCCATTGAAATGTATCTCTTACTGAATTAATAGGGAAATGTCAAAAACTTAACCCACAGTAGAACTTGGGCAAACGTACCCTTAAATACAAACTATCGGTTGCAAACACACAGCCGAAAGAACTGATCCAGTAGTGTGACCAGGAGAGGGTGTCCCTAGTAACGACCAGGGTGAACCAACGTGGCTAGATGGTGTACTTGGTACGGGGGTGTCCTCGAAACAAGGACTTAAGCTTCTCCTGCAGTCCAACGTATTGAATTACCCTGCAACATAGCCTATTAATCGTACTTGGGTAAGAGAACCCAAAGCGAATGGGCATAGAAATATGGGAAGAAGAAAGAGAAGAGAGAGAGGAAAAAAAAAAAAAAAGGGGGGGGGTGGAATGGAGGAGTGAAAGGTGGGCGGGGAAGGGGTGAGGAAGAGAGAAAGGGGGCAAGGGAAGAGAAGAGAGAGAAGAGAACTTAAGATGGGCGGAAAAAGAGAGAGTGTGAGGAGAAGGAAATATAGAAATATAAGAAGAAGAGAGGTAACGGATGGCATTCTGGGTGGAAATTGGGGAAGAGAGAGGAAGGTTGAAGAGGGAAGCTGGAGAGAATAGCAAAAGAAGACTTAGAGGTAGATAGGGAATGGGATAGCAAGGATGGGTATGAGGATGAGATAAAAGGGGCTGAGGGATTAAACAAGTAAGTGAGACTGAGAGGGGGGAAGAAGAGATAGGAATATAAAGGAAATGGGAGGAGAATTTGCAGGCAATCCCAAATTATAAGTGATTATCATGTATGGTGACCTTAAAAAACCTTAATATAGCTCTAAAGACAAAATTCAGCATCCTGAACTTAAGTGCGTTGCCAAATACTGCAAACCCGGAGTGAAGTCCCATTTTGGATCGCAAGATGCAGGATAATTCAAGATCGCATGATGGTGATCATGGCACCGCAGCAGCGTTCTGGCACATGTCCCGCCTGAAGTCAGTTCAGTCCGGTCCCACCAGCGACGAGTATTCCAGAACTCAAACAGGACTTAGTAATGATCGCAGTGAGCTCAGGTCCCGACACACTCAGAGGCGCAACCTCCAGCTGCCCAGCCTCGAGGGGGGGCCAACCTGGAGACCGGCACAATGGAAGGCCAATAATAAACACATCCAGTAACTCACATGCTTCCGGGGGTCGCAAGCGCACCAGCGCATCCTGATGGAATCGTCAATTTCTCAACAAACTGGAACCAAAAGAGCAGGACGCGGACGCAACTGCGACCCCGAGCACCGCTCCACTCGTATGGCAGGGGAGATGAAGGAAACAAAAATATTTCGCGCCTTCAATATCAAAGGACGCCGAATATCTGCATAGGATGATCCTACAACTATCGCAACAGCGATTTCAGACGTCCCAGGAAAAAGAATCGTATCACCGACCTCACTCCAAAGGAGATGAAATAAACAAATCAGAACCGCGACGCCATCACAACAGCGATCCTCCCGGCGTCGCTCATGGCTGTAACGCATCAGCGCTTCCTCTTCAGCATGTTGATCCAATCATCCGCCTCCGCAGGAGAAGTAAAGAACAAGGATCGCTCTTGATGAACCACTCTGAGACGAGCCGGGAAGATCATGGAGTAAGCAATTTGGTGATCTCTAAGGCGTTTTTTCACCTGAATGAAGGATGCCCTCGTTTTCTGGAGAGACGCAGAGAAGTCAGGGAAAATCAGTATGGGAGCATTATTATGTAGGATCGGGCCTTTGCGTCGCGCCGCACCAAGGATCGCATCTCTATCCCTGCTGCTCAACAGTCGGGCCAGGAGAGGTCTAGGCTGCGCTCCCGGGGGAGGAGGTCTGGCCGGTACCCGGTGGGCTCTTTCTATAGCGAATGCCGCTGACAGCATCGCATCAGGGAAAGTTTCAGAGAGCCATGTTTCCATGAACTTACATGGGTCGCTCCCTTCTGCCCTCTCCGGCATCCCCAGAATTCTTAAATTATTGCGACGCAGGCGGTTTTCCAGATCGTCAGCCCTTTGCGCCCAGTTGTTTGCCGCGCTTTCCAAAGAGGACAATCTGCCCGGCGTCGCTCTTGCGTCGTCTTCCAGCGTGGAGATCCGCTGCTCCGTCTCCTTTACCCGCTCTCTCAGATTTTGCAGGTCCACCCGGAGGAGTCCCACATCGATCTTAACCTCCTCGATTTTGCCCGTCAGCGACACTTTTGAATCCTGGATCGCCGCAAGTAATTGCGAAGTAACTTGCTGCAAGGTTAGCTCCTGCGATTCTTTGGATCCGGCCTCCATGCTCTCCTCCTCCTCCGCCTCACTGGATTCCCGCTCCGACTGCTTGCCGACGCCATCTTGCTGGGAGTCCCGGGCAAACTTCTTCAGCTTTTCAGCCGCCGCTGCGCTGCGACCTCTGCTCATGGTACCGATCAGAATGCTCACCGCACCACAGGTAATCCGGAGGTGTATTTAGGCACCAATTTCGGCAGGATTAATAGTATTTATCAGCGTTGGACTGCGGAGCTGCTCTCAGATGCGACCGCTCATGCTGCCTGCTGGCCACGCCCCCCCAGCATGTAGTGTTTTTAATGATGGTTTGTTGGTTTTATGTATAAGTTTTAATTTTATTTTGCTTCTTCATAGATTGGTATTTATTTGAATGGTGACTTACCTGTTGAGATTACCGGGCTGGCTGGTATTCGCCCAGGACAACAAACTAGTTGTAGTAGGGGTGGATCCCCTGAAAAAGAAAAATAATAAGAATGTACATGAGGGATTTGGAATTGTGGGGATTATGGGTCTATTGATGAAAAATGTTATAATGATGACATTGTCTGGAAAACATGGATAAGAATGAGATAATGTATAAAAATTGTTATGGTTAATATAGCAATATAGTATTAACCCCTTCATAACCTAGGATGTAACGGTACATCCAAAATCATGAAGGGGTGATCACCGCTGGCTGCTGCAGTGAGCCACTGGCGATCCCTGCACATGTCTGCTGATTAGAACAGCTGACATGTGTGGCTTACAGGCACAGGTGGATCCGCGATCCACCCACGCCTGTTAACCACTTAAATCGCACTGTCAAAATGTGACAGTGCGTTTTAAATCGTTGCAGCGAGAAACGCGCATTTCCCCGCCGCCATCGGAGGCCCATGATGTGATCACCGGCAGCTGAAGGCTGTCATGGTAGCGACAGGTCATGTGATGAATCCTGTCGTTATTATGTCATAGTTCCTCTTAAAGCCGGAAAAGCAGCAGCTGTAACAACAACGCAGCATTTATGCTGATCAGAGCTGTGCTGCTTTGATCAACAGAAATGAATGAGCGAATAGACTTCTGATCCTTATAGTCCCCTAGTGGGATTATTAAAATAAAAAAAGTAAAAAAAAAGAGGATGGGAGGGTCAGTCTTTTCATATTAGTATTACACTCTCCGAAAATAAGACCTAGTGCTTTTTTCGGGGCAAATAAAATATAAGACAGTGTCTTTTTTTCGTGGAAGTACGGTAGTGCGTTTTTGTAAGAAGGATAAGATTGAAGTATCGAGACTGGGTGGGTTAGCATGTAGTGTTTTTAATGATGGTTTGTTGGTTTTATGTATAAGTTTTAATTTTATTTTGCTTCTTTATAGATTGGTATTTATTTGAATGGTGACTTACCTGTTGAGATTATCGGGCTGGCTGGTATTCGGCCGGGACAACAAATTAGTTGCAGTAGGGGTGGATCCCCTGAAAAAAGTAGATTTTGGGTACTCACCGTAAAATCTCTTTCTTGGAGCCTTCATTGGGGGACACAGGAAACCATGGGTGTATGCTGCTGGGACTAGGAGGTGACACTATGCAAATAAGAAAGATGGCTCCTCCCCCGCAGTATACACCCACTGACTGGAGCTGAGGAGATCAGTTTGTGTAAAAGCAGTACGAGGAGAAGCTTGAAATCTATAACATTCCGGATCCATTGAAGTCTTAGAAAAGGGCGGGTGCTGTGCCCCCCAATGAAGGCTCCAAGAAAGAGATTTTACGGTGAGTACCCAAAATCTACTTTTCTTTATCGCTTCATTGGGGGACACATGAAACCATGGGACGTCCTAAAGCAGTCCCCAAGGGTGGGAAGAGAAAAACCCGAAAACAGGGTTAGCAGAGACAAGATTCCTTGACCGGAACCTGGTCCTAGACCCCGTAAGGAAACGCTACCCGGCCAGGGGTCGAAGTATAGGAGAAAAGTTAGAGTACTAGGGAGTACTAAGAACTAGTGTAAAATGCGTGTGCTAGGGAATAGGATGATCAGGGAGACACTACATCCTTTGAGGTCTGTACCTAAGAAGGCTAAGGATCTAAGGCGACTGACAGCAATAGGTCGGGCTAAGAGAGAAAGAACTCGACAGACCCTGGTACTACGTTTGAGACTGTCAGAATGAGCGAAAAACTAGGGCACCTGGTAGAGGTAGGAGCCAGAAAGTGGAGGCCAAAGGAGCCTTGGCCCCTTATAGCCGCAGAATGACTAAAAGGGAAAACGACTGCCTAAAAGGTTGCAAGGGAGTCGGGATACTCGAGAAGCGTGTAAGGGAATTCCGCCATAGGGACACTTGACCCGTTGGTTCCACAGCACCCGAGGGGTGATGTGACCCTAGTGGAAGAAACAGCCTGCGGGCGAGAAAATAATACGGGAGATAATTCTCCTGTGTATGGAAGGGGTACAGAGAACCTGTGAGGTCTAGAGAAAAATGACAAGGTTAAGGAGTCAAAGGAATTCCCAGGACCGATTTCCGCTGTGACGTGGCCGACAGGAGAAGGGAATCCGAGCATCTACAGTAACGTGACTGGGAGAAACTCGAACTCTGTAGTCGGGTACTGGGTAATCATTGCAGTGAATCATGGGGAGGAGAACCCCCATGGGGGTGGACTCCTGAGAAAGACAAAAAGGAACAAGACCTGGGATGTATGACCTGGAGTGGGAGAAGGAAGGCCCTTTCGAGGGGGACCTCAAGAAGGGCTCGGACTAAGTCGTTGGCTTAAGCGCTAGCCGACCAGGGGAGGGACGCCTATTCCTGGAAGTTGGCGAGGAAGATGGGAGAATGACGGGAGAAAGAATAAAACATTCTTAATATTATTCTAAAACGCGTCATCACGTCATAACTAGAAGTGATGACGAGTGGAAGGAAATGAGCGAGAATATGTGAGTCCAAATGGTCTGGCAGGAACTCTGCTTGAAAAGTGCAGGGATGCACAAGCGGCTAAGACCAAGCGGTGGAAAGCGGACATGGAATCTGGTATGGCGGAGACTACAGAGAGATCTAGCTTATCTCCAAGAGCCATCTAGAATGGTTACGAGGGAAGTGAGGCAGACCCGGGACAGAGGAAAAGAAGACCCCTCTTGGCCTGAAACTGAAGCAGGTCATGTCTAGGTGTTGGCGAAGACCACTCGCTGTAGTGTCGAGTGTTCGGGTGGAAACACCCAGTGGCCTGAGTAATCAGGGCTCCCTGGAGGATTCTGTTGCGGAAAGAGGACAGAAGACAAACATTGGAACCTACAATCTGTCCAGAAGAGTGAGCCCAATGACTGGGCCATCAGGATACTAGAAGTCCCTTGGGGAGACTGGTCCTCCGTGGAATCGATGATTGGACGCTCCTGTGTCTGGTTCTTAACTTCATCTGTTGACTGAGAAGGGACTGAGGAATCTGATCTCTATCTGAAAGAGAGAGAATGTAAATAACGGCCTATGGATTTGGATATGTACAGTACCTGGCCGGAACCCTAGTGGAGGGCGCAGCCAAGGCTGGTCTAAGCCAAAAAATAGGCGGATACCAAAAAATACTATGAACCACCCGAGGAGGGTGGCAGGAAGTAAAAACGGACAACATACTGGTTAGCCGACAGAGTTGTACCCTGCTTACCTCATTTGGAAACCAAAATGACTGCTGTTTTAAGAAAACGACGGAGCCAACGTACGGTCAAGGGAGAAGAAGCATTACCTTGTGGTTACCTTACATGCATGTGCGAGGTAGGAGAAGGTCTCGAGTCACTGGGAAGCGACCAAAAGAGAGCTGCTGCTGAGCCGCGTCATGGGGTCCGTGCTTGCTGCCGGGGTGAAGCACACGACTCTCCGGTTAAATGGTCGCGTGTAGCCTTACCTCAAGGTTACTCCAGACGTATGGATGCAGATCACTGGGAAGTGAGTAAATAGCTGGTGCAGGAAGGAAGGACAATGAACTGGTCCAAAGGACCCTGGCTTACCGCCTGGTCACCTGACTGGATGGTTTGAAGTAAGAGAGAGTCCTGGGTCACTGGGAAGCAACCTATTGACAGTTGCAACCGTGGCGCATCATGGGGTCCCTACAGAACCCAGTCCTCGCTTCAGTCGGAGATGAGGGAGATAGCTGACCCACTAGGTGACTTCAGTCTGTTCGACTCTCTGGGTCGAGAGTAGTGAACACATACCTGTTACGGTAACCAGCCTCTGGTGTGGATAAACGCTAGCCCCTTGGGTAGCGGGCAGGATCATCGATCAGGAGTACTGGCACTGAATGTGACAGCTGCTCCCGTGCCGCCTCATGGGACGGAGATGGATGGAGTGCTCGCCTCGGTCAGAGATGAGCGGAAAAGCTGAACAAAGCACTTAAGCCAGTTGCTGTATCTGGCCTCTGGTTCGGAGAAGTGCTGGCCCAAAGGCTAGTGGGCAGGCTCATCAAATCACTGTCACGCTGTAGTATACAGGTGCATATAGAAACGCTGGCACACAAAATAGAGGTCACATGCAAGAAAACACTAGCACACCGCATGGTGGGTAGGTGCGTAAAGATACACTGGAGAGTGAATGCTGACGCGGCTCATCAAATCCTTGTCACGCTGTAGTATACAGGTGCGTATAGCCAACAGGTACACGAGGTAGGGGGCCCATTCAAGAAACACTAACACACCGGATGGTGGGTAGGTACATAGAGACACTCTGGATAGAGGGTACTGGCACCCTGGAAGGTGGACCGACATATAGAGACATTGGCACACAAGCAAGTGGACAGATTTGTGGTACTGTCAATCTGGATGCTGGACTTGATGGTCTATATACAAAAAAATTCTTTTGTCTGCAGAAACAGAGAGGTGCGATTAGAGACCTGACCCCCCAAACCGTGGGTAGGTTCACACAACACTGGTACGGTGGTGTAAACAGGTGCGTAAAGAAACACTGGCGCACTGAATAGTGAGGCGGCTCGAGAGGACACTGGAACACCAGAGTAAACAAATGCGCGTCATAACGCCGGCCCACTGAATAGCGGGCAGGATCCCAAAGGCACCTGTGTATTGGGGCAGACAGGCATGGCACAGACACTGGCACCTGGGTATTGGGGTACACAGACGCTGGCACACTGGATAGTGGACAGGGACAGGAAAGCGCTGGCGCGGAGATGTAGGCCAGTGCGTAGAGACGCTGACCCACTGGATAGTGGACAAGCGGGAGGAAAACGCTGGCACACAGAAGACACTGGCACACAGGTGAAGGCCACGGGCACACTGGTGTAGACCATTGCAAGCGAAACACTGGCACACTGGGTAGTGGACAGACACATGGTACCACTGGCACACTGTATAGTAGACAGGTAAATGGAGACACTGGCACACTGGATAGTGAACAGGCTGAGGTTGAAAACAGTGGACGGGTCAATGACCCTGTAAAAGGCGGGTATATGACAGCAGATAGGACATGAGGAACATTAACCCACCAATAGTGACCCTACGTGAGGAACACTGACACACTAGGTAGTGGAAACAGGAACATAGGCAGGAGCACAAGAAACACAGACGGTGGAAGTGGATAGGACCACAGTACGCTGGAATACCCCTGGAAATGGAGTGCGTGTAGGAGATTGACATCTCGCACCTGTAGAAGGGTGAGGGGGGGCTGTTAATATTCCCGGACTGAAGTCGCTCTATAACCCTGCGCTGTGTGTTAGAGGGGGGACAGCTCACTGCAAGTGAACTGCACCAGGAATCCGGGGTAGGTGCTCCTGGAGTAATAACAGGAGAGCCGGTTTTGCGGTAAGCTTAAGGTCTTTTTTTTTTTTTTGCAGTCTTGCAGAGACCGGGAGTCTGAGGCGAGTGGTGCTGGGCAGCCTGGAGCGGTGACTGCGGGGGCCCTGGGTCGCACTGGCTGTCTGCGGGGGGGCGCTGAAGCTGCGGTGGTGGGGTTAGTTACCGAGCCGGGAGGCTGGAAGTGCGGGCAGGAGCGACGTTCCCCGGGAGTCTCGGCGCCGGGAAGTGACGTCAGGCGCCAGGAAAGAGGGGGGCGGCGGTTGCACAGGGGAGCCAGAAGAATTTGAAAAGCCCGCGCGCGCGGGCTGAATTCCCGGCTGGGGGCGTGGCCAGGCGAGCGCGCGAACGCAGAGGGCCGCAATGAAGCCGGCTGCAACATTTTTAAAGGTATCCCCCAGAGGAGACGGCGGGCCGGAGGAGACGGCGAGCCGGAGGAGACGCCGGGCCGGAGGAGACGCCGGGCCGCAGGAGACGCCGGGCCGC
The DNA here is from genome assembly GCF_048569485.1 of Anomaloglossus baeobatrachus. Lineage (NCBI taxonomy): Eukaryota > Metazoa > Chordata > Amphibia > Anura > Aromobatidae > Anomaloglossus > Anomaloglossus baeobatrachus. The sequence continues at coordinate 105,665 of NW_027444945.1, forward strand.
AAGGAGCCGGGGCCTAAGTTTTAAGGGTAGGCCGCGGGGGGAGACGCCGGGCCGCAATGGAGCCGGGGCCTAAATTTTAAGGGTAGGCCGCCGGAGGGGACGCCGGGCCGCAGTGGAGCCGGGGGCTAAATTTCTAAGGGCAGGCCGCCGGAGGGGCCGCAATGGAGCCGGGGGCTAAATTTCTAAGGGCAGGCCGCCGGAGGGGACGCCGGGCCGCAATGGAGCCGGGGGCTAAATTTCTAAGGGCAGGCCGCCAGAGGGGACGCCGGGCCGCAATGGAGCCGGGGGCTAAGGTTTGAGGATAGGCCGCCGGATAGTGGACGCCACGGCAGGGGGACCGGTCGCAGAACCGGGGAAAACAACTACCAAGGGGGCTAAGGTGAGGGGTTCTAGGGGGGATATGGGACCCCTTGACCCAGGTGGAAAGACTGTGGGCTTCTATACACGGGATCCCTCCCCATAACCCGGGACGGGGAAGAAGGAGGGGGATTGGATTACTTATCTGAGTTCCCGGCTTGTCTTGAGGTGATCCTGGATCCATCCTGGAAGGTGAGCGAAGACATCTCGACGGTCGTCCCAGGCATAGTCTAGGGGAGACCAGAAGGGTACCTCTCCATCCTGGGTACGGTCTTCGTCCTCCTACCCCACAATCAGGCTCGGGAGCGAGAGAGTTTGGGGAGGGGGGCAAGGACCATCCGCCTGTCCCTCTGTGCGGATGCCCCCCAAACAGTCTTGAGAGTGTTAGGGGGGTAGGGTCCTGCCAGACAGACACGGAAGACAACGGAAGTGGCGGACGGACCCCACTTCTGTGCGACCGGTCTCTATGTGGGAGAGCAGGGTGAGCGATTACACCCTGTCGCCCGACGAGCTGTGTCTGAAAAACAAAGGGAAAACATTAATAAAACACAACCATACAAACCTGAAGGGCTGAGAGCAGCCCCTGCGTGTCCAACCTCCTCGGACACTAAGCAAAAACTGATCTCCTCAGCTCCAGTCAGTGGGTGTATACTGCGGGGGAGAATGTACAGTGCCTACAAGTAGTATTCAACCCCCTGCAGATTTAGCAGGTTTACACATTCGGAATTAACTTGGCATTGTGACATTTGGACTGTAGATCAGCCTGGAAGTGTGAAATGCACTGCAGCAAAAAAGAATGTTATTTCTTTTTTTTTTTTTTTTTTTTTTTTTTAAATTGTGAAAAGTTTATTCAGAGGGTCATTTATTATTCAACCCCTCAAACCACCAGAATTCTGTTTGGTTCCCCTAAAGTATTAAGAAGTATTTCAGGCACAAAGAACAATGAGCTTCACATGTTTGGATTAATTATCTCTTTTTCAAGCCTTTTCTGACTAATTAAGACCCTCCCCAAACTTATGAACAGCACTCATACTTGGTCAACATGGGAAAGACAAAGGAGCATTCAAAGGCCATCAGAGACAAGATCGTGGAGGGTCACAAGGCTGGCAAGGGGTACAAAACCCTTTCCAAGGAGTTTGGCCTACCTGTCTCCACTGTTGGGAGCATCATCCGGAAGTGGAAGGCTTATGGAACTACTGTTAGCCTTCCACGGCCTGGACAGCCTTTGAAAGTTTCCACCCGTGCCGAGGCCAGGCTTGTCCGAAGAGTCAAGGCTAACCCAAGGACAACAAGGAAGGAGCTCCGGGAAGATCTCATGGCAGTGGGGACATTGGTTTCAGTCAATACCATAAGTAACGTACTCCACCGCAATGGTCTCCGTTCCAGACGAGCCCGTAAGGTACCTTTACTTTCAAAGCGTCATGTCAAGGCTCGTCTACAGTTTGCTCATGATCACTTGGAGGACTCTGAGACAGACTGGTTCAAGGTTCTCTGGTCTGATGAGACCAAGATCGAGATCTTTGGTGCCAACCACACACGTGACGTTTGGAGACTGGATGGCACTGCATACGACCCCAAGAATACCATTCCTACAGTCAAGCATGGTGGTGGCAGCATCATGCTGTGGCGCTGTTTCTCAGCCAAGGGGCCTGGCCATCTGGTCCGCATCCATGGGAAGATGGATAGCACGGCCTACCTGGAGATTTTGGCCAAGATCCTCCGCTCCTCCATCAAGGATCTTAAGATGGGTCGTCATTTCATCTTCCAACAAGACAACGACCCAAAGCACACAGCCAAGAAAACCAAGGCCTGGTTCAAGAGGGAAAAAATCAAGGTGTTGCAGTGGTCTAGTCAGTCTCCTGACCTTAACCCAATTGAAAACTTGTGGAAGGAGCTCAAGATTAAAGTCCACATGAGACACCCAAAGAACCTAGATAACTTGGAGAAGATCTGCATGGAGGAGTGGGCCAAGATAACTCCAGAGACCTGTGCCGGCCTGAACAGGTCTTATAAAAGACGGTTATTAGCTGTAATTGCAAACAAGGGTTATTCCACAAAATATTAAACCTAGGGGTTGAATAATAATTGACCCACACTTTTATGTTGAAAATTTATTAAAATTTAACTGAGCAACATAACTTGTTGGTTTGTAAGATTTATGCATCTGTTAATAAATCCTGCTCTTGTTTGAAGTTTGCAGGCTCTAACTTATTTGCATCTTATCAAACCTGCTAAATCTGCAGGGGGTTGAAGACTACTTGTAGGCACTGTATATGAGGGATTTGGAATCATGGGGATTATGGGTCTATTGATGAAAAATATTATAATGATGACATTCTCTGGAATACATGGATAAGAATGAGATAATGTATAAAAATTGTTATGGTTTAATATAGGAAGATAGTATTAACCCCTTCACAACCTACGATGTAATGGTACATCCAAATCATGAAGGAGTGATCACCGCTGCGGTGAGCCAGTGGCGATCCCTGCACATGTCTGCCGATTAGAACAGCTGACATGCGTGGCTAACAGGCACAGGTGGATCCGCAACACACCCGTGCCTGTTAACCACTTAAATCGTGCTGTCAAAATGTGACACTGCGTTTTAAATCGCTGCAGCGGGAAACGCGCCTTTCCCTGCCGCCATCGGAGGCCCCGTGACGTGATTGTAGCGTCCACGGGGCCTTAGGTTACTCGTCAGTGGGCCAGTGATTCTTTGGGGTAGCTGTGACTGGCCTGACCCGGTTCCGTGACCCCGTCGGCTACATGAAAAAAAAAAACACAAAAACAGGAAACGGACAAGTGTCCAATACAGACGGGGATGGAATGAGGGTGGCAGGCCCCTGGGAAGCGTGTCACCGGTTGCAGTAGTGACTGGGGTCCCGGCCTCCTCCGCCGCTGACCCTTCCTGCGGCTAATCCTCTCCCAAGGGCAGTACTGGATGCTGAGCGGGGATGCTTTGCAGAGCAACACTTGGTATGCGGCCAGGAATTAGCCGCCGCTGCACAGTCTCTCTCCGGGGCAGGTGTTAGGTGCAGCCGAGACAGTATCGCTTCCCACGGGCGGAGCGGGGTGCCCAGGAAGGTTGGTGAGAACGGGGGCGGCAGTCCATGGGAGCGCCGGAGCGCAGGGCAGTGGCAGTTACTCACAGAGTCAGGTTTTTCTCCTCCATGCACAACTCTGTACTCTTCCCCGGTCCCAGTCCGTAGTGCCGGCAGCCTTAACCTCTCATGGGCCGGACCTCTGTCCCATCTCCCCAGGCTCTCTCTCTCTCTGCTGTCATGCCCCAGCAACCCGAACTAGGGCTCTGTACCTCTTCTGTGCTCCGTCCCGTGCTCTGGCGACTGCAGCCCTTTTAGTCCACGAGTGCAAATGCCGGGTCCCGTCTTTCTCTAGATGTTACTGGCCCCAGCTTGGTTGTGCTGTCTGTTTGGTGTTACATCCAGACAGCTCTGTTCTGCCTCCCTGAAGGCCTGACAGCCTCCCTGAGGGGAGCTGCACACTGTGCGTCGGCTCTGTTTCGTGTCTAAGCTTGTTCTGCCGGGCCAATAGTGTCTCTACTCCTAACTGCCTATGCCCACACCTTTGCAAGTTGTCATGGCTACTTGGGTTTGCTAAGAACTGGCTGAGTCACTTCCTAACTGTGTTTGTAGAAACATTGTTAACCCTTTCCTAGTGACAGCTTCTCCCTGCTGTATGGTGGTGTGAGGTGTGTGTAGAACTTATAGAACTTACCAGATTAACATCTTGACCTGCCCGGGGAGGATATAATGATATACCCTGTAGCGACTAGTCTCAGGGGCGCTACATGATCACGGGCAGCCGATTGTTGTCATGGTAGCGACAGGTCATGTGATGAATCCTGTCGCTATCATGACATAGTTCCTGTTAAAGCCGGCAAAGCAGCAGCTGTAACAAGAACGCAGCATTTCTGCTGATCAGAAATTTGCTGCTCTGATCAACAGAAATGAATGAGCGATTAGACTTCTAATCCTTATAGTCCCCTAGTGGGATTACTAAAATAAAAAAAGTAAAAAAAAGAGGATGGGAGGGTCAGTCTTTTCATATTAGTATTACACTCCCCGAAAATAAGATCTAGTGCTTTTTTCGGGGCAAATAAAATATAAGACAGTGTCTTTTTTTCGTGGAAGTACGGTAGTGCGTTTTTGTAAGAAGGATAAGATTGAAGTATCGAGATTGGGTGGGTTAGCATGTAGTGTTTTTAATGATGGTTTGTTGGTTTTATGTATAAGTTTTAATTTTATTTTGCTTCTTCCTAGATTGGTATTTATTTGAATGGTGACTTACCTGTTGAGATTACCGGGCTGGCTGGTATTCGCCCGGAACAACAAATTAGTTGTAGTAGGGGTGGATCCCCTGAAAAAGAAAAATAATAAGAATGTATATGAGGGATTTGGAATTGTGGGGATTATAGGTCTATTGATGAAAAATGTTGTAATGATGACATTGTCTGGATTACATAGATAAAGGGGGTATTACACGCAGCGATATCACTGGTGAAAGCACCCGCCCCGTCGTTTGTGCGTCACGGGCAAATTGCTGCCCGTGGCGCACAAAATCGTTAGGAGCCGTCACACGGACTTACCTTCCCTGCAACGTTGCTGTTGCCGGCGAACCGCTTCCTTTCTAAGGGGACGGTTCGTGCGGCGTCACAGCGACGTCACTAAGCGGCCGTCTAATAGAAGCAGAGGGGCGGAGATGAGCGGCCGTAACATCCCGCCCACCTCCTTCCTTCCGCATTGCCGTCAGCCACAGGTAAGCTGTAGCTCGTCGTTCCCGAGGTGTCACACGTATCGATATGTGCTGCCTTGGGAACGACGAACTACCTGCGACCTCTACAATCAACGATGTTTTGAAAAGGAAAGACGTGTCAACGATGGACGATAAGGTGAGCATTTTCCATCGTTAACGGTCGTTCCTTGCTGTCACACGCAACGACGTCGCTAACGATGCCAGATGTGCATCACGGAATCCGTGACCCTGGCGATATATCGTTAGATACGTCGTTGCGTGTAACGGGGCCTTAAGAATGGGATATTGTATAAAAATTGTTATGGTTAATATAGCAATATCGTATTAACCCCTTCATAACCTAGGATGTAACGGTACATCCAAAATCATGAAGGGGTGATCCCCGCTGCCTGCTGCAGTGAGCCAGTGGCGATCCCTGCACATGTCTGCTGATTATAACAGCTGACATGTGTGGCTTACAGGCACAGGTGGATCCGCGATCCACCCACGCCTGTTAACCACTTAAATCGCATTGTCAAAATGTGACAGTGCGTTTTAAATCGTTGCAGCGAGAAACGCGCATTTCCCCGCCGCCATCGGAGGCCCATGATGTGATCACCGGCAGCTGAAGGCTGTCATGGTAGCGACATGTCATGTGATGAATCCTGTCGCTATCATGTCATAGTTCCTCTCAAAGCCGGAAAAGCAGCAGCTGTAACAACAACGCAGCATTTATGCTGATCAGAGCTGTGCTGCTTTGATCAACAGAAATGAATGAGCGATCAGACTTCTGATCCTTATAGTCCCCTAGTGGGATTACTAAAATAAAAAAAGTAAAAAAAAGAGGATGGGAGGGTCAGTCTTTTCATATTAGTATTACACTCCCCGAAAATAAGATCTAGTGCTTTTTTCGGGGCAAATAAAATATAAGACAGTGTCTTTTTTTCGTGGAAGTACGGTAGCGCGTTTTTGTAAGAAGGATAAGATTGAAGTATCGAGATTGGGTTGGTTAGCATGTTGTGTTTTTAATGATGGTTTGTTGGTTTTATGTATAAGTATTAATTTTATTTTGCTTCTTCATAGATTGGTATTTATTTGAATGGTGACTTACCTGTTGAGATTACCGGGCTGGCTGGTATTCGCCCGGGACAACAAATTAGTTGCAGTAGGGGTGGATCCCCTGAAAAAGAAAAATAATAAGAAGAATGTATATGAGGGATTTGGAATCATGGGGATTATGGGTCTATTGATGAAAAATATTATAATGATGACATTCTCTGGAATACATGGATAAGAATGAGATAATGTATAAAAATTGTTATGGTTTAATATAGGAAGATAGTATTAACCCCTTCACAACCTACAATGTAATAGTACATCCAAAATCATGAAGGAGTGATCACCGCTGGCTGCTGCGGTGAGCCAGTGGCAATCCCTGCACATTTCTACCGATTAGAAAAGCTGACAGTGTCTTTTTTTCGGGGAAGTACTCCAGTCACTATCATAACATAGTTAGGCTATGTGCGCATGCTGCGTTTTTTTGGCGCTGCGTTTTTGTGCGTTTTTTGCCGCAAAAAACGCACAAAAACGCACCCACGGCAAAGAACCTCATAACAAAGCATGCATTTTTACCGCTTTTTTTGGCTTCGTTTTGCTGCGTTTTTGCTCACTGCGTTTTCATGCGTTTTTTTTTTATCAGTGAACAATGCCATTAAAGATTGTTGGAGAAAAAAAAAAAAGGTCTGATGTCATTTCTTTCCTCAATATGTTCTTCATTCTCTACTAGTGTATGCGGGAGAGCATACAGCTGCAGAACTACAAGGCTCAGCATGCTCCACCCAGGACTGTATGCTGGAGGGAGAGGCAGGGGGAGCAGAACTACAAGGTTCAGCATACTTTATCCACTAGTGTATGCAAGAGTGCAGACAGCAGCTGCAGAACTACAAGGCTCAGCATGCTCTATCCAGGACTGTATGCTGGAGGGAGAGGCAGGGGAGCAGAACTATAAGGCTCAGCATACTTCATCCACTAGTGTATGCAGGAGAGCCTACAGCAGCTACAGAACTACAAGGCTCAGCATGCTCCACCCAGGACTGTATGCTGGAGGGAGAGGCAGGGGGAGCAGAACTACAAGGTTCAGCATACTTTATCCACTAGTGTATGCAAGAGTGCAGACAGCAGCTGCAGAACTACAAGGCTCAGTATGCTCTATCCAGGACTGTATGCTGGAGGGAGAGGCAGGGGAGCAGAACTATAAGGCTCAGCATACTTCATCCACTAGTGTATGCAGGAGAGCCTACAGCAGCTACAGAACTACAAGGCTCAGCATGCTCCATCCACTAGTGTATGCAGGAGAGCAGACAGCAGCGGCAGAAATACAAGGCTCAGCATCCTCCATCCAGGACTGTATGCAGTTTTTTGCCCAAAAAAAAATGACATGGGCTTTGCCATATTTTTGTATGCTAGCCAGGTACAGCAGGCAGGTATGGGCTGCCCCCAACCCCCAGCTGCCTATTTGTACCCGGCTGGGAACCAAAATTATAGGGAAGCCCTTTTTTTTTATTATTTCATGAATTTAATGAAATAATTAAAAAAAAACAAAAAGGACGTGGGCTTCGCCCAATTTTTGAGTCCAGCCAGGTACAACTAGACATCTGGGGATTGGAATCCACAGCGCAGGGTGCCCAAGCTTTCTGGGCTGCCCCGCTGCGAATTGCAGTCCGCAGCCACCCCAGAAAATGGCACTTTTATAGAAGCGCCATCTTCTGGCGCTGTTTCCAACTTTTCCAGCTACCCTGGTGCGAGGTGGCTCGCTGGGTATTAATGGGGTTAGGGCTAGCTGTATGTTATCAATTGGCCCTAAGCCCGAAATTCATGGTGTCACGCCATTATTAGGCATGGCCACCATGAATTTCTAGTAAAGATAAAAAAAACACTACACAATTAGTGACTCCATCTTTATTGAAATAAAGAACCCCCCTCCGTAATCCTGGGTCAAGGGTCCCACGCCGTCCAATCCGGATCCAGTATCATCTGATCGGTTTGCTGGAAGGCAAACCAATCAGATGATGTGTCAGGTTCAAGGACGTGAATCACATCACACATCAGCTGGTTTTCTAAAAGCCGTTTATACAATCAGCTGATGTATCAGCGCAAAAAAAAACCAACAAAAAAACACCACACACTTCTGTGCAGACTCCCATCCGATCGCTGCAGGAGCCGGCGGTAATCAGCTGATGGAAGTCACCTGACCGCATCAGCTGATAATTTCTGTCGGCCAGGCGGTAAAAAGCCGGCCTCACTGCTGGACTTATACAATCAGCTGATGCCGTCAGGTGACGGCATCAGCTGATCACCGGCAGGTCCTGCAGCGATCGGTCGTGTCCCGGGAGTCTGCCGACAGGTGAGTATGAGATTTTTTTTTTCTACTGTTCACTTTTGATTTCGCAGCTGCTTACACCTCCCGTCCGGACATGGCGCAGGACGGGAGCAGACACGGCGCCGGACGGAAGGTGGAAGCAGGGGTGGCGGTAGCGGGAGGATTCACTCTTCTGTGTTTACCAACACAAGGAATCCTCTTCCTGTACACGTCACTGTACTACCCACCCCTTGCGTTTATAGCTGTGTTTTAGTCATAGAGACGCACTAAAATGCAGCAATATTTGTAATTTGCGTTTTTCATTGCGTTTTTGAACATCTCATTGAACTCAATGGGTGAAAAACGCAGTGAAAAACGCAGGAATAATTGACATGTTGCATTTTTTTGGGCCCCACTAAAATGCAGCTAAAAAAAAACCGCTGTGTGCAGACAGTAAAATTGAAAACTCATAGATTTTGCTGGTGAAGCAAAGTCATGAAGTTTTCTGAACAAAAAGGCACCCGAAAAACGCGCAAAAACACCGCAAAAAAACGCCTAGTGCGCACATAGCCTTAATGTTACAGCCGGCAGAGCAGCGGCTGTAACAAGAACACAGCATTTCTGCTGATCAGAGCTGTGCTGCTACCTATGTATCTATTATCTATGTATGTATCTATCTATCTATGTTTGTATCTATGTATCTATTATCTATGTATCTCTCTATTATCTCTGTATTATCTCTCTCTATATCTCTCTATTATCTATCTATCTATTATCTCTCTATCTATCTATATATTATCTGTTAAAGTAGCTGTTAAAAGCATTAAAAAACGCAGGGACCAACCTGCAAAATAACGCACCAAAACGCACCAAAAACGCACCAAAATGCAGTAAAAATGCATGCGTTATTATCTACGTTATTGGTGCATTATTTTAACGCAGGTGTGCTAATCCTTCACTCTCAATAAATTTCTTGAGAAAAATCATTTTTCTAGTGCGCATATAGCCTAAAGGCCGCTTTACACGCTACGACATCGCTCAAGCGATTTCGTTGGGGTCACGGAATTTTTTTTTTTTTTTTTTTTTCTGCTGGTACTCTTCTGGAACCACACTTCTGACATTGAACATCGACATGGATTTTTGTCATATATTGATTATCTTCCTTCTTGTACCACGACTGGGACATCTGAAGCAATATTGTATTCTCTATGTTATACTTATGTTTTTTCACCGGTGTCACTGTGTTTATATTCATATTTTTATGATCATGGAGTTATTGTATAATGATTATTTCCCTCTTGTGCCACGATTAGGAGATCTCAATTTACATTGAACATCCTGTGACATGAAGTTTATGTATATTATATATACACTGGTCATTCCTCTCCTGTGCCACGACTTGGGATGTTTTTTGTGATATTGAATAATCTGTGCTACAGTATATGATCTCCTTATGTGTTATACTGCTCATACTTATTTAGTTTAACTTTGATATGGAACTCATGTATTACGCATTGATTACCTTCCTCTCTGTACCACGACTATGACACTTGAATTAATATTGAGGGTTTGATGTTATAGTATATGTTTTTTTATCAGTGGCACATTGTTCATAATTACCTATGTATATCCTTGATATTTATCATGTATCTTCCTCTTGGGTCACGGCTAGGACCTTTTAAGTTACATTTAAGACTTTATGTCACAGTTGATGTTCTCTTATTACTGTTACATTGCATATTTACTTATCCTTGTCTTCTTATGCTCGCTCCCGCCCCTCCTCCCCCCGTCGGCGCGGTTGCATCAGTGACCTACTGGCCCGGCTCTGTCGGCGTCATCATCGCCTGCGCACGTGCGCGGTTCGTGGGTGACGTGTCCCCACTTTCCGCACATGCACGCTACCTAACAAAAAAAAAAAAAGGGGCGTTGACTGCTGACAGAGCTGGTCACTGGCCGCGATTGGTCCGGCCGCGCTGACAGAGTGGGGATGGAGCAGTTGGAGCATGGGAGCACCATGTATAAAAACACATGGCTGCTTCACAGTGTTCCACCTCCCCTTGATGAAATAATCTTATAGCTGAGATTGTGAAAGGTATACGTTGGGGCTCTCTCCGGGGGGGGGTCTGCTCTGCTGCTTATCAGGCCGGCTTTGTGCACTTATGGGTATGTTTACTTAAACCTGCTGGGATTCTATTCATGCATTCATGTCTTTGTACTTAATCTGACTGTTCATTGGCATCCACTTAGCACCTCATGGTGGCTAAACCTGTTTATCTGTTTATAGCTTTTTTGACTGTTTAACTATTTGACTCTGTCACTGCAGAAGTTGCTGTTTCACCAGCATCTGTATCAAGCACTGTTTATTAGTGATTAGTGAGACTTGGATCCTATTTTATATATTTTATATATCTCTGTTATTTCAGAGTATACACTGTTATCATTGTGCTTATCCAGAGCTGTTTTTTTCCATCTGTCTATGTGTAACAATTGTCAAAATTTTACACCATGCTCTTTATGTGCAGGATGCCTTGTTCATGTTTTTGACCCAGTCTGTTATTTATTCATTTTACTTGTGCCCTATATGTAATTGTCATCTAGTACATCTATATTTTATCTGCCGGCCCGTTTTTGCCGCTGATTCCTTTGTGCCAGTTGCTATTTATTAAACCTATTTGCACTTTACTCCTTGTCCTCCAGTCTTTGTATTATCTATGTATGTATCTATCTATCTATGTTTGTATCTATGTATCTATTATCTATGTATCTCTCTATTATCTCTGTATTATCTCTCTCTATATCTCTCTATTATCTATCTATCTATTATCTCTCTATCTATCTATATATTATCTGTTAAAGTAGCTGTTAAAAGCATTAAAAAACGCAGGGACCAACCTGCAAAATAACGCACCAAAAACGCACCAAAACGCAGTAATAATGCATGCGTTATTATCTACGTTATTGGTGCGTTATTTTAACGCAGGTGCGCTAATCCTTCACTCTCAAGAAATTTCTTGAGAAATTTCTTAAGAAAAATCATTTTTCTAGTGCGCACATAGCCTAAAGGCCGCTTTACACGCTACGACATCGCTCAAGCGATTTCGTTGGGGTCACGGAATTTGTGACGCACATCCGGCTGCTTTAGCGATGTCGTTGCGTGTGACACCTATTAGCGATTTTTGCATCGTTGCAAAAACGTGCAAAATCACTAATCGGTGACATGCCCCCCTAATCTCAATTATCGTTGCTGCTGCGTGTACGATGTAGTTCGTCGTTCCTGCGGCAGCACACATCACTATACGTGACACCGCAGGAACGAGGAAGCTCACCTTACCTGCGGCCGCACGCAATGAGGAAGGAAGGAGGTGGGCGGGATGTTTGGCCCGCTCATCTCCGCCCCTCCGCTTCTATTGGGCGCCTCTTAGTGACGTCGCTGTGACGCCAAATGAACCGCCCCCTTAGAAAGGAGGCGGTTCACCGGTCACAGCAACGTCGCTATGCAGGTAATTAGTGTGGTAATTAGGCAGCAATTTGCCCATGGCGCACAACCGATGGGGACCGATATCGGTAACGATATCGCAGCGTGTAAAGCGGCCTTAAGAGTAGGTTTTTAGTTATTAATATTGGGTATTGCACTACTTCTTGAGTAACCACATAATTCACAGAATATTGATCACTGTTCCTAGGCATTGAACTAAATTAGCTAGTCACATCAAATTCACCACACAATAGTAATTACACAATTTTCAGCACTTACTTATTTTTATGCCAAAATTGCCCTTGAATCTGAGGGTTAGTAATCTGACTACTTTTGATTAGTAAGTGCCCATATATTGTTCTTAGGCCGGTATTAACCACAACCTTGAAGGTTTAATTAATAGCAATTATTACTGTTTACATCAAATTGTTGCAATAATTATGGCCACACATATGGTTATTGGTTATCATACTATAGGCCCTGAGGTATCTTTAGTATGATCCTTGGTAGCATTTAAAAAAAATAAATAAAGTGTGAAAATATAATTCACTCAATAGGGAATCATTCCATTTATAACCTATGGGGTGGATTTATTATTTGCTTATCCCTTCTTTTTCATGTCAATCTCATGTCCACATATAGTATGGTTCTAGTATATACTAAATTTGTGTAATGTTCGGGATTTCTTCCAATATATAGTCAGCAAACATGGGTATAGTCCATACATACATAGTCCTACATTCACAGAATTTTAGTTCCAGGGAGCGCTGAGCCTGTTGGTGTCTCCCCTGACCACCAACAATGTCGACAACATGGCCTAGCTAGCATGCACCGCCATTACCATGATGGCGCTGCTGGCTCGCGGGCCGCGGTCTGAGAGTTGTGGGTCACATGTAAATAGGCACATCACATGAGCTTAGCGACACTGTGACGGGGTCCTTCTCCCATATCACACAATTAACAGAGTGAGAGATGGCGGTACAATCCAAAGAGCAATTATTCCAAGCAACTCAAATGGTCCATAACATAAACCACAAAACAGAGGGTAAAATTAGTCCTGTAACACAAATATAGTCCGGTAAGCGATAAATGTACAGGTCTCTCTGAGAAGCCACAGTTTCTCACAGAGGATTAATCCTTCTCTGTTCAAGTTCTCCAACAGACTGATTGAGTCTACCAGGTAAGCAAAGAGGTTGGGTGAATCTCAGGCCCCTTCCCCCAAACTTAGGAACAGGAACACTACAGGGGGTGATTACCTACAGACAATACAATGTACACACAAGCAGTACAAATAATGGACAGTGAACCAAGCTTAAAATATGAATCTACACAACATGATACACCTCCCCCCATATCCAACCATCACAGCCACTGACTTGGAACTTCCTTTCTGTCACATGACCCGTCATCAGTTGTAGCAGGTACGCGAGTACAGCACAGTTGTTCTAGGCTGCCAAATAGTCACAGTACCCGATCACCTGCTTCTTGCGGCTCACAGGCAAGTGCCCCCCTTGACGATCGCGGCTGGTGCAAGGGTCGCACCTGTCAGTGCTCACTGCTTTATTTCAGATGAACGTTTTACCGATGCAGAGCAGAGTCAAGCTCTCTCTGCATAACTATTCCAATGGCAGCTGCTGGCCAATAAGTGGCAAGAGGTTGATGCATATGACGTCACCTGTTTGCCTCTGATTGGCCGGCGGCTGCCATTGGAATAGTGCAGAGAGAGCTTGACACTGCACGGCGGCAAAACTTTCATCTGAATTTCAGATGATGCGTTGACAGTCGCCAGTTGCCTCGATCATCAAGGGGGGCTCGTGCCTGCTGGCTGCAAGAAGCAGGTTGGAGAATGGAGGAGAGGTATGAAATGGCACAATAGCAGACAAGGATGAGGCATTGCTACAAAAAAAGGATCAGTAAAGGGGACAGTATAGTAAAAGTAAACAAGGATGGGCACATTAGTAAAAAGGGACAAGGATGGGCATATTACTACACGATGGGCATAATACTACAGAATGGGCACATTATTACAGGATGGGCACATTACTACAGAATGGGATCAAGGAGGGGGCACAATACTACAGGATGGGCACCTTGCTACAGAATGGGCTCAAGGACGGGGCACATTAGTAAAAGGGAACACGGTTGGGCACATTACTACAGGATGGGCACAATACTACAGGAATGGGACAAGGATGGGGCAGATTAGTAAAGGGGGACAAGGAGGGAGCACATTACTACACAATGGTCATATTACTACAAGTTGAGGTCAAGGTGAGGGCACAATACTACAGGATGGACACATTACTACAAGATGGGCTCAAGGATGAGACAAATTATAAAAGGGAACAAGTTTAATAATACAGGATGAGCACATGTTTGGGGCACATTAGTTAAAGGGGACGAGACTGGGCACATTACTACAGGATGGGCACATTACTACACAATGGGGACAAAAATGGGGCACATTTGTAAAAGGGGACAAGGATGGGCACAAGGATGGGGAACATTACTAGAGGATGGGCACATTACTGCAGGATGGGGACCATTACTACAGGATGGGCATATTACTACAGTAGGGGGACAAGGATGGGGCACATTAATACAGGATGGGGACAAGGATGGGCACATTACTACAGAATGGGGAAAAAGAGGGGGCACATTAAGCCAGGATGGACACTTTACTAAAGGATGGGCTCAAGGATGGGGCATATTAGTAAAAGGGGACAAGGTTGGGCACATTACCACAGGATGGGCACAATACTACAAAATTGGGACAAGGATGGGGAACATTAATAAAAGGGGACAAAGAGGGGGCACATTACTACAGGATAGGCACATTTCTACAGGATGGGGTCAAGGAGAGGGCACATTACTACAGGATGGGCACAAAGATGGGGCACATTACCACAGGATGGACACTTTACTAAAGGATGGGCTCAAGGATGGGGCACATTTGTAAAAGGGGACAAGGATGGGTACATTACTACAGGATGGAGACAAGGATGGGGCACATTACTACAAGATGGGGCACATTACTACAGGATGGAGCACATTATTACAGGATGGGCACATTACTACAGGATGGTGACAAGGAAGGGCACATTACTACAGGATGGGGACAAGGATGGGCACATTAATACATAATGGGGAAAAGGAGGGACACATTAATACAGAATGGGGAAAAGGAGGGCTGCATTACTACAAGGTGGGCACTTTACTACAAGATGGGCTCAAGTATGGTGCACTTTAGTAAAAGAGGACAAGGATGAGCACATTACTACATGATGGGCACATTACTACAGGATGGTGACAAGGCTGGGGCACGTTACTACAGGATGGGGACAAGGATGTGCACATTACTACAGAATGACAAGCAAGAAAATAGATCCAGCGCTTGTAAGGAACCAGCTTGAATAGTTCATGTAAAATATCCAAATTTATTTAGAAATGTTGCAAGTAAAAATACAGGACAGTCATAACTACCCCCTTGTAGGACTAGATGGTCAGTGGGGACAACACGATTCTGCCAATCTCTTGGCCTTAATCATGTACATGATTAAGCCCAAGAGATTGGAGAAACGCATTGTCCCCACTCACCATCTAGTTCTACAAGGGGGTAGTCATGACTGTCCTATATTTTTACTTGCAACGTTTCTAAATAAATTTTGGATATTTTATTGAACTACTTCAAGCTGGTTTCTTACAAGCGCCACATCTATTTTCTTGCTTGTCTTCATACGGTTGGCCAAACGAAGTCCAGGCTGCCACTAGGATGCCAGAGAACCAGAGGAGGTGAGCTGACAACATTGCTTTCTGTTTCTTATTACTACAGTATGGGAACAAGGATGGGCACATTACTACAGGATGGAAACAATAAATACACAAATTCCATTTAAACAAAAGTATAATGAGTGTTAGCCATGGAATAACGTTACATAATTCCCAATCTGACGAAAATGCATATATCCACAAATAGAATTATATTAAGGAGAGAACAAAATGGACTAAACACCATAAAAAAATACAAATTTTATTAAACATATTAAAAAATAAGATATAGAAAAACAGACAACAGTAAATGTAAATGCCATGGTTCGAGATCACACTTGATATGCAGTATAAAATGAATTGATCACATACAGTATTTGGCATGTAAACATATGTAAGTATACAGTAGTTAAAGGGAACCTGTCAGCAGAAATTTCGCAATAAACCTAAAAGATTCCCCTTCTGCAGCTCCTGGGCTGCTTTCTAGAAAGGTTCCTGTTGTTATTGTGCCCCCTTTGAGACCTAAATAAATACTTTATAAAGTCTTACCTTTTTGTATCCAAATCTTTTTTTTTATGGTCACGGGGGCGGGCTGTCTTGCGTCCGTTATTCTCCCTCCTGATGCTGTACGCCGTCCCCCATTGCTCATTTCCATACATGAGGACGCCGCCCAGTGCTCCCATGGTCTCGCGCATGCCCAGTGCCACTCTCGCGGGACTGTGCGCAGTGTGTCCGCTGGTGACGTGATTGCGCAGGGAGTGAAATTATGGGCGGCGCTGTGATTGTCATCAGCAGCGTCATCCAAGTACCCGCTCATAATCTCCTGCCCGCGCTTTTCACTCTGCCTCCACCGTTATGCGCAAGCGCTGGCCATATGAACCCACGTCACCTATTACCCATCTTTCCCTGGAGCAGGAAATAGATGTGAGGAGCAGCATACCACCGATCATAACCGCATAACGGTGGAGGCAGAGTGAAAAGCGCGGACACAAGATTATGGGCGGGTACTTGGATGACGCTGCTGATGACAATCACAGCGCCGCCCATAATCTCACGCCTGCGCAATCACCTCACCAGTGGTCACACTTTACACAGTGCTGTCCCGCGATAGTGCCACTGGGCATGCGCGAGACCTAGGGAGCACTGGGCGGCGTCCTCAGGTATGGAAATGAGCAATGGGGGACGGCGTAAAGTGGCAGGAGGGAGAATAACGGACGCAAGACAGCCCGCCCCTGTGACCATAAAAAAAGATTTGCATACAAAAAGGTAAGACTTTATAAAGTATTTATTTAGGTCTCAAAGGGGGCACAATAACAACAGGAACCTTTCTAGAATGCAGCCCAGGAGCTGCAGAAGGGGAATCTTTTAGGTTTAGTGCGAAATTTCTGCTGACAGGTTCCCTTTAAACCACAGAAATATAATACACAAAGCTAATACCAAATATAAAGTGACTAGTGCATCAGCACT
Organism: Anomaloglossus baeobatrachus; assembly: GCF_048569485.1. Taxonomy (NCBI): domain Eukaryota; kingdom Metazoa; phylum Chordata; class Amphibia; order Anura; family Aromobatidae; genus Anomaloglossus; species Anomaloglossus baeobatrachus. Next base: position 122,845 of record NW_027444945.1, read on the forward strand.
TGGAGCAAACCATATGCTCCTAGGCAATATCAAAAGTTTAGATTCAAGATACAGCCAAAAATTGAACCAGTGGGGTGCCCATATATTAAGGGTATTATATTACCTGGAAATACTGCAGTATATAATTGGTGCTTGTAACATCCATGGCGGCATCCTCACACTCTTCTGCTCCCCTCCCCTGGCGAGGACATTGGTTTTCTCCCCTATCCAGACGACCAATTTCTTAAAGAGCCAATATCCTCATATCTCAGAAGTACCTCCAAGGTCAGCTGGGAGGTCGCAGGTACTTAAAGCACCTCTGCCTTTTACTGGTGCCTGGGCAATCAGTTAGAAATTAACAAAAAACAAAATTCCTAAAAGTTGCAAATATTATTAAGTATAATATTAAAAACTCACTATGTGGATGTGAGAAAAGCACTCCAAAATAATAGAGGAGAAAAATAAGCGAGATAGGCATGGATCTAGGTAACTCTAAATGGCCCTGCTATTGCCACTACGGTCTCACCCTACCTTACCGTGGAGGTTTGTACCCTAATAAAACGCAAATGGTGCCTCCGCTCAATGATGACTCACCCTTAAAGACCCTAATGAGTCCCTAAACTAGATCCTATCATAAATTATCCACAAATACAATGTCTGATCAAATAGGTTTGCGTTTTCAGTGTATCCACACCATTTAGGGACATCTATACCCCAATCAGGCCTCCTGATGAACCTGAAACAGGGGAAACGCGTTGAGGCCGTCTTGTGAATAATGACATGTATAAGGGAAGTGTTTTTATCTTTATTTTTTTGTTTGATCTTTTGCTTGTTTTTGTAACCTGTAATTGTGGGTCCTTTCTTTCATTTACGTGGGGCGTTGTGGTGCACACCAGTAGCCCTCGCAGTTTGATTTGCTGTTTCATGAGGTATCTATCAGGATTCAGCATGGCATATTATTAGTAGATACCTTCGTGGTTATTACCTTTTGAGCTTGGTTATTTAAAACCTATTTGATCAGACTTTGTATTTCTGCATAATTTATGATAGGATCTAGTTTAGGGACTCATCAGGGTCCTTAAGGGTGAGTCATCGGTGAGCAGGGGCACTATTTGCATTTTATTAGGGTGCCAACCTCCGCAGCAAGGTAGGGTGAGACTGTATGGGCAACGGCAGGGCCCTTTAGGTTTACCTAGATCCTTGCTTATTTCACTTTTTTTGGTCCACTCTATTGTTTTGGAGTGCTTTTCTCACATCCACATATTGAGTTTTTAATATTATACTTTAATTTGCAACTTTTAGGATTTTTTGTTTTTGTTAATTTCAATTGGGATTTGTCCTCTATCCTTGATTGTTAGCCGCAATAAGTTAGGGGTACTTTGCACGTTGCGACATTGCAAGCCGATGTTGCGATGTCGAGCGCGATAGTCCCCGCCCCCGTCGAAGCAGCGATATCTTGTGATTGCTGCCATAGCGAACATTATCGCTACGGCAGCTTCACATGCACTTACCTGCCCTGCGACGTCGCTCTGCCAGGCGAACCGCCTCCTTCCTAAGGGGACGGGTCGTGCGAGGTCACAGCGACGTCACAAGGCAGGCGGCCAATAGGAGCGGAGGGGTGGCGATGAACAGGACGTAAACATCCCGCCCACCTCCTTCCTTCTCATTGCAGCCGGGACGCAGGTAAGGTGATGTTCCTCGCTCCTACGGCATCATACACAGCGATGTGTGCTGCCGCAGGAACGAGGAACAACATCATACCGTCGCTGCTGCAAAATTATGAAAATGTCGGACCCTACACCGATCATACGATAACGACGCTTTTGCGCTTGTTAATCGTATGTAAAAGGATTCACATACTGCGATGTCGACAGTGACGCCGGATGTGCGTCACTTTCGATTTGACCCCACCGACATCGCACCTGCGATGTTGTAATGTGCAAAGTACCCCTTGGAGTCATTGCTAGTTCTCAGGTCCCTTAGCGCTGCTGCTGATATTGTGCTGTCTGCTGCTGCTCACACTTCTTTATATTGTAGTGCTGTGCTTCCTTGCTGTTCCACTGCTGCCGCTACCATCCACGCCGTCCAGCTTACACGATACCCGTCTCCTCAAGTATCCATGTCAGTCGCAGCTGCTGTACTATCAATCCGTCCATCCATCCCAGACAGAATCTCAACACCTGCTGCTGCTCTAACCTACTGCCAGAGACTGTTGCTCGTTTACCCCTGGGGGCAGCTGAAGCAGCACCAGTCTTCCTGAGTGTCACCCGCACACATACCTGCAGTGTAACACCCTCACCATGAGGGGCTCTGGAGAAGACCAGGCTCAGGTCCATAGTCAAGCCCCTTTAGTTTTTCTGTGTGCTGTGGCTCAGTGGCTTTTCTAAATATCTCTGCTCTGCGGGCGAGCATAACAGTTTTCCCAGGACATGAACCATGCTGGCCCTGCATTCTCGGCTCAGTGAGAACTTGCTCATTTGCAGGAGGAACAACACCATCTCATGACCAGTCTGCAGGCTATGGACACATGGCTGACCTCTCTGCAGTTGACAGATCTTGCAACCAACAACACTCAGCTTACCAGCGTCTAACAAGAACTTACTCATCAGGAAGGTATACAAGGTCGGGTGCTGGAGTATTTAGCTTCCATGGACGAACGGCAGACATCCAAGCAGAATGCTTCCAGCCAAGCTGCTACTCCAGTTTTGGAGCCTTCTGTGCCGTCCTCTCTTCCAGTCGGCAGTCTTCCTCATTCGTCTCAGCAGACATCCACGGTACCGAGGGGATCCGAAGCTTTGTTAAGGGTTTCTTAATAGTGCCAGTTGCACTTCCGTCTCCTGCCGCAGCAGTATCCCACAGATGCCACCAAAGTGGCTTTCCTGGCCTCTTACCTAGAGGGCGAAGCTTTGGACTAGATCAGTTCGTTTCTGGAGAGGCTTGATTCACTAGTCTCCAACCTGTCTATCTTCCTGGAGACTTTCCAGGAAATATTTGATGAACCTGGCCACATTGCATTTGCTACAGAAGCACTGTTTGACCTGCAACAAGGGGATTTCACCGTAAGCCATAAGATTCCACACCTTATTGTCTGAGCTGCAGTGGACCAATGAGTCATTCATCGGAGCATTCTGGTGAGGCCTAACTGGTAAAATCAAGGGACGAGTTAGCTGGTCATTGTCACGCTCCCGATCCGACTGCGCCACCCACCACGGGTTAAGGGCGTCACACATGCACACTAGAGGGCATGCGTGTGCACTCTCCTAGACTTAAAGGGCCAGCACAGCTGTCCAGGATCTGACTACTAAATACCTTGGGTATTTAAGACTTCCTGTTCCCCATGGCCAGTGCTTGTTCAACGTGTCCCTGTAGCTTGTCTCTTGTACCAGTTGTTCAGGTCTCTCTATGCCTATGCTTGGTGTAACACTGTCTTTGCTTACAGATCCTGAGTACCTTTCTGAGCACACACTCCAGCCTGATCCCTGTAACCTGCACCAGTCTCCGGTTCTGGACTTCAGCCTGATCCCGTTAACCTGCACCAGTCTCCGATTCTGGCCTTCAGCCTGATGCCGTTAACCTGTACCTGGTTCAGATCTGATCCTGTATCTACCACAGACTCTATAAAACTCTTTCCTGTGAATCCTGCTGATCCCGGCTTCCGTGCATCTAGACCCTCTGGGGTTACGCCCGACGTCCCTGTATAGGGATTCGCTCAAGGCGGCACCTCAGGAGAGTCCAGTGCCCAGTCCAGTGAGTCCACTCCCAGGACTATCGTTACAGTTGTGCTTTATTCTTCTTTCTGGATGACCTGATTAGCCTAGCCATTCAGATTGACCTGTGCTTTCTGTAATGTGCTCATGAGAAAGCCCGTGAAAGGAGGTCATCACACCCAGTACCCTCTGTTCTGAGGTGCTTGGTTCCTCGTGCCAGTGTGGCCTCCATACCTACAGTCCCAGAGCCAATGGAGATTGATCAAGTGTGGTCTGTCTGCTATCGCCAGGACATTCGTCGTACCAATGGGAGGTGCTACTATTGTTGAAGCTCCGCGCACCTAATCTGCTTTTGTCCCAAGAAGCCGGGAAAATTTCTTGCCTAGGGTCAGTAGGAGAGGCTACTCTACGTGATGGCAAGTCCTCTGCACCTCTATATTTGACTGTGTCCGTAACCAGTGACTTCTGGTTCTCTGAGGTGGCCCTTCTGTGCTGATGGGAATTTCATACAACTGAGTATAGTGGATCGGTATTGGATTCCTGTTCATCAGCTGCAAAGTCCTGTTCCAGTGCTGTCGGTGAACAAAAAGCCTCTGCCCGAGGTCATCCAGTTTGTTACAGAAGACGCTGTCCTATGAGTAGGAGTGCTGCATATGGAGAAGATCACCTTTCACGTCCTTTCAGGAATGTCGCATCCGCTGTTGCTGGGTCTACTGTGGATTCGGAAGCACGAACCACTTCTGGACTGGAGATCTGCTCAGGTGGGGTAACACTTGCCATAAAAGCTGTCTTGTTCATGTACAATCTCCTTGACCACCCATGAAGCCCTCTAATCTTCCAGGTCTGCTGTCTGCATACTGGGCCTATGCAGATGTCTTTGACAAAAAAGAGGCCAAAACCCAGCCGCCACATAGACAATACCACTGTCCGATTGACCTACTCCCTGGGTCAACCCCTCCTCGTGGTTGTATGTATCCCGTCTCAGGCCGAGACCCAGGTGATGTCCGAATACATAAAGTACAATATGGCAAGAGGTTTCATTCAATACACTTCCTCAACGGCCGGAGCCGGTTTCTCCTTTGTGAAAAAAGGACAGGTCTCTTTGACCATATATAGACTACAGAGGTCTCAATCAAATCACAGTCAAGAACAAATAATCGCTGCTGCTCATACCAGAATTGTTCGACCGACTCCGAGGATTTAGGATCTTCTCCAAGCTTGACCTCTTTGGTGCGTACAATCTGGTTAGGATATGGTTGGGCGATGAATGGAAGACTGCCTTCAACACCCATGACAGCCACTATGAGTATCGGGTAATGCCATTTGGGCTCAGCAATGCCCCGACAGTCTTTCAGGAATTCATCAACGATATCTTTCGAGATCTGCTATACACATGTGTAGTGGTGTACTTGGACGACATTCTTGTATTCTCACTGGACTTTCTTACGCACAGAAGAAACGTTCAGCAGGTTCTGCAGAGGTTAAGGGAGAACCATGTATATGCCAAATACGAAAAGCACCTGTTTGAGAAATCATCCCTGCTTTTCTTAGGTTACATCATCTCAGTGACCGGCCTGAGGATGGATCCAGCAAGTTGTTAGCAGTACTGAAGTGGCCACGTCCTGACAGTCTGATCCGGCGGTTCTTTGGGTTTGCCAATTACTACAGGCAGTTTATCCCGTGATTCTCGTCACTGGCTCTTCCCATCTCAGTCTTGACCCGCAAAGGGGCGAATCTGAAAGCTTGGACTCCTGAGGCAGAAAACACCTTTATTTCCCTCAAACAGGCCTTACTTAGCTTTGACGCTACATAGACCTGATTCTAATCAGCAGTTTACCCTCGAAGTGGATGCTTCGTCTTCTGTTGCCGATGCAGTTCTCACACAGAAGTGCTATTTAACCTGCGGTTTCTTTTCCAGGGCTTTCTCTCCAGCCAAGTGCAACTACTCAATTGGCGATTGGGAGCTGTTGGCCCTCAAGATGGCTCTGGTGTTATGTGTTGGAAGGAGCAGTGCACCCTGTAATCATTTACGCCTAACACAAGAACTTTGCTTACCTACAGTCAGCTCAGGGGATGAATCCTCGTCAAGCCCGGTGGTCGCTTTTGTTCACTCGCTTCGACTTTGTGCTGCATTTCCGCCCTGCAGAAATGAACATCAAGGTTGATGCGCTGTTGCGATCATTTCTGTCAGCCGATCAGGAGGAGGAGCCTCAACACATAATTGAGCCATCCAGGATGGTGACATGGCTCCTATAGACATTTTCCAGGTTCCTCCCGGCAAGATGTTGCTGAAGCAGACAGGGAGCGAGTTATTCAGTGGGGTCATTCCTTTTGGCTGGCCAGTCATACTGGACAGAAGTCATTGCAGCTGACGTTGTAGTGCTACTGGTGGCCTACACTGCGACAAGATGTCCTGGAATTTGTGTTGGCCTGTCCTTCGAGTGCCCATAAGAAGACACTGAAGAAGCTTCCTGCTGATCCACTGCTCCCTTTTCCGGTGCCATCTACCCCCTGATAGCATATCACATCGGGATGGACTTTATCACAGATCTACTGAAGTCCTCCGGTTGCACCGTCAACTTAGTGGTGGTGGACAGATTCTCTAAAATGGCCCATTTTACCCTGCTGACCGGTTTGCCTTCTTCGCCAGTGCTTGCTGAGCACTTCATGCAGCTCATCTTTCTGCTGCACGGTCTACCACTCCTCATTGTGTCCGACAGAGGAGTCCAGTTCATATCTAGATTCTGGAAGGCCACCTCCAAGCTGTTGGATGTCACTTTGGACTTCTCGGCAGACTACAATCCGCAGTCCAATAGCCAAGTGGAACGGGTGAACCAGACTATGATGAACTTTCTGTGACACTTCGTCAATGAGCATCATAGTGACTGGGTCAAGCTCCTCCCTTGTGTGGAGTTCTCGTATATAAAACCACCTAAGTAAGTCCGCCGCCAAGCCTCCTTTTCAGATTCTGTATGGACAGCGACCCAGAATCCCATTCCCAGTGGCACTCACCTTTGGCAAGCTGTTTCTCTCGTTAAGACGTTCTCCGACATCAGGGTGGAGACCAAGTCCTCCCTGGAGCAGTCCTCCATTCATATGAAGAGGCATGAAGACAAGAGACACCTACATCCTTCTTCGTTCCAGCCCGGAGACAAGGTATGTCTCTCTTCCGGATACGTCCACTTCAAGTTACCATCCTACAAGTTGAGTCCCATTGAGGTGCTCCAGACTACAAACTGAAGCTCCTGGCTTCTCTATGCATCCCCAACTCTTTCCATGTGTCCCTCCTCAAACCTGTCATCCTGAGCCGTTATCACAGGGATCCAGGTACCTCTTAGCCTCTGGAAGGGGTTTGGTCCTGAGGAGAGGTCATTGCAGGAAGACCAAAAGAAAAATCCCTAAAAAAATCACCTTATTATTATTGTCTTAAAATCAGAAATCCCCCCCAAAAAACGTGATTATATAAAGTCATAGACACGGTCCAATGATTAAAGATTCGGAATGGTGAAAAGCCCTATCAGTTTACCTTCCTTGCCGCGGAGGTTGGCACTCTACATTTAGCGCAATGGCGCCCCCGCTTACCGACAGCTTGCTCTTATATCCCTGTTCTAGTCTGAGGTGCAGCTAGTCTGGAAATTCGGGAGTGACAACACACATAATCTATGCACACCTACATGTCCTCAAAAATATAAAATGACTCTGTCACAAGGGTAAAAATATCCCAGACAGTTAGATCCCCCTATTTTCTATAAGATAATACTAGAAAATAGGTTTGACTATGTTTACATATCTTTTGGTACCTTTTTCTGCTGGTGTGATAATGAAAAACCAGGTTATTAGCAAAGAGAGTCCTTGCTTACATTGATATATTGCTTGGCCAGTTTGCACAATAACAGTCTAGGTTTACAGCAGTGTTTGTGTTTACTCCTTGTGTTACACAGTACTTGGAGGTATTTAGCACTTTATATATACTTTGGAGGCACTTGACAATTTATTTTTTTAATAAGTATAACATCAGGTTATTTAAGCTGAGAGATCAAACCTATTTTTCTAGTATTATATTATAGAAAATAGGGGGATCTAACTGTCTGGGATATTTTTACCCTTGTGACAGTGCTAAGTCATTTTATATTTTTAAGGACATGTAGGTGTGCATAGATTGTTATGTGTGTTGTTACTCCCGAATTTCCAGACTAGCTGCACCTCAGACTATAAGGGCAAGCCGTCGGTGAGCGGGGGCGCCATTGCGCTAAATTTAGAGTGCCAACCTCCGTGGCAAGGAAGGGAAACTGATAGGGTTTTTGGCCATTCCCAATCCTTAATCATTGCACCGTGTTAATGACTTTATATAATCACGCTTTTTGGGGGGAATTTCTGATTTTAAGACAATAATGATAAAGTAATTTTTTAGGGGTTTTTCTTTTGGTCTTCTTGGTTAACCCCTTGGTTATATCTCAATTGGTTGTTCTTTTTTGAGAGGTCATGGCAGCCAAGGGAGAATATTAATTTCCCTCTTCTCCTTAACAAATACCCTAAAAGGGGGTGGGTGGGGGGCGTAAGGAAGGGGGGTACTGTAACGCCCATGCCGACATCCTCGCACTCTCCTGCTCCCCTTCCCCAGCAAGGACGTCGGTTTCCTCACCTGTCCAGGAGTCCTGCGGTGGTGGTCCCGTCCCTGTCCCATGCTGCTGTCTCCCAGAACATCTGTACATCTTCCAGGCCTCCAGCCTCAGCCTTATCACTGGTGCCTGGGCAATGAGTTAGTCATTGCTAGTTATCAGGGCCCTTAGCACTGCAGCTGATGATATTGTGCTGTCTGCTGCTGCTGATACATCTTTATATTTCAGTGCTGTACTACCATGCTGTTCCACTGCTGTCGCTACCATCTACGCCGACCAGCTTACACGATACCCGCCTCTGCAAGTATCCATGCCGGTCACAGCTGCTGTACCATCCATCCGTCCATCCATCCTGGATGGAATCTCGACACCTGCTGCTGCTGTAACCTACTGCCAGAGACTGCCGCTCCCATACCCCTGGGGCCAGCCGATGCAGCACCAGTCTTCCCGAGTGGCACCCAGACTCATACCTGAAGCGTAACACCCTCACCATGAGAAGCACTGGAGAAGACCAGGCTCAGGTCTGTAGTCAAGCCCCTCTGGGTTTTATGTGTGCTGTGGCCCAGTGGGTTTGCTAAACAACATTGCTCGTCCGGCAAGCATAACAGGGTCAGAGGAAATCCCATGAGAACGCCTCAATGCGTGTTTCGTGAGAAATTGCTCGCTTCATCAAAGGACTGAAAGGTACACATGCCAGGACCTTTTTAGAGTAAGAGGTAGTGGTCACCTGGGCTGCGAGAACCAATCAAGGTGGATATAGTGGCACCTGTACACCATCTGAAATCAATCTGTCCATTCCGCTTGCGTTGTCATAACACTAGCACTATGTATGTCGCGGGCGGGGAGGGGACGCTGCGCTCACCACGCTCGGGTCCGGCACGGTTGCGGCTGCTTCGCTTGCTGCTCGGTCAGTTGCTCGAGCGGTGGGCCAGATCCCGGGGACTCGAGCGGCGCTCCTCGCCCGTGAGTGAAAAGGGGGGATTGGTTTTGGGGATTTATTGTCCGTGACGCCACCCACGGTTGTGGTGAGGTTGTGACACAACCGCTGCTCTTGACGGGGATCCCGGGAGCGATGACAGGGAGCAGCTTAGATGTTGCTCTTCCCCTCCGTGGGTAGGGGGGTTGGTTGTCCCGGGGCCCGGTGAGGGAGGAATGGCAGGTGGGTTACGGGACCTGGTGAGGTGCAGGGTCGTGGGGGCAGCGCGGTGCCGCACGGCACAGTGGTACTCACTCAGCCAATAATGAATGCAAAGTCTCCGGTAAAACAAACGGCTGGATGGACGGGTCCCACAGACGGCTGCGGTGGTTCTTCTCCCGGTAGGTTGGCGGTGACTGCCTTTCCCTGCACCTGTGTTATGTTCTCGGTTCCGGTGGCTTCCCACCGGTAAACCGCTCCCCAGCTTGGATGGATGCTGAGGGAACCCCTTTTGCCTGCAGGCTCTGGCCCTGGGAACTGTAGCCTTGGCGGTGACTGTATTTCCCTTCACGGTTTGAGCGGTTGCCTTCAATCGTGTCTTGACTGCTGGGAAACCCCGGAGGTTCCCTTCGCTAACGGATTTGACCGGTTTTGCGGCGACTCCAAGCCTGGTCGGGGTCCGTAGGCCCTGCCGAATGGTGCTGGCCTCTCTTCGCTCTCCGATCCGGTACCGGCGGGCCACCGCCCGTCCCCGGTCCTTACGGTTCACGTCAATCAGCCTCTCCTGCAGACAGTCACCACCGTCTGCCAACTTTGCTGTATGTGCCCGGGCCACGCACCCGGACACAGTCAGTCTGCTCCACTACCACTTCACTCCTCTCTCTTCCACTTCCCTAACTGAACTGTCACTTTTCCCGCCTCCAGGCCTGTGAACTCCTCGGTGGGTGGAGCCAACCGCCTGGCTCCACCCCACCTGGTGTGGACATCAGCCCCTGGAGGGAGGCAACAAGGATTTTTGTCTGACTTTGGTGTGCCTAGCCGGGGTGTGGGGTGTGTTGTTGCAGTACCTGTGACGTCCTGGCTTGTCCAGGGCGCCACATTCCTCCTTAGTAAAATGCAGACCGTCCGCTGGCTGCCCGTCCATCACCGGTTTTATTTTTTTTTGTTAACTGCAAAAGAGTAAAAACATCATTTAAAACACAAGCATTTTTAGTCAAACTTCCCACAACGGGAGGCACATTCTTAAACGTTTCTAACGGCATATATTTATTAAATGGTACGGCTTCCGCTCTTCTCCCACCCAAACAACCTGGCCCTGATGCTGCCCCTAAGAAGCGGGCAGCACCCCTTGACCCCAGTCCAGAACCAAGCTGCCCGAGCGGGTACGGTCTCTTTCAGGGGTCCCATGTCCATGGGAACCCCTGACCCCCGGAGGATCACCACCGGTTCAGGTGGTGGCCGGGCCCCAGCCTACTCTGCTGCGGGCCCTTCCTCCAATCTGCCTCTCCGGAGGCGGCAACGGTTTAAGCCAAATATTTACATCCCACAAGTTTGTGGTTGCCCTGCAAGTTCTCGGGCTTGTCTGTAAGCAGTTCCTTACGCAGCGGTTGCAGAAAGTCCCTACGGGGACAACATGCCGGCAACGGCCAGTTTAATCACGGTCCCAATCAGATTACAGTTCGGTTGATTCAATCTTATCATTTAACTTATTCAAACGGTGCCGGTGGTCCCAAAGGGGACAACTTGCGGCGGGGGACCGCTGCCATTACTGCTCACCTTCGTCCTCCTCACCCGACCCTGGGTGGAAGAACACAGGTACCAGCCCCTCCAGCGCATAGTAGGCGCGACGAGGAAGGGCCGCCCGGTATCCATTATTTCCGCTCCGGGGGATGTAAGTGGCCTCCGTGCCATACAGGGCGACGACTCCCTCGTCCTCCTCCGAAACAGGCTCTGTGTCAGGTCCGGAGTCACCATCATCTGTCCCTGCGCCAGGCGGGTTGCCGCCAGCTGCCGCAGTCTCCGGGCTCACCAATCTTTCGGCTACTGTTACGAGGGGGTGTACGTTAGATGGACCAGCAGCAGCGGGGTGCACGGGCAGGGAAGACGGAGGCGGCATGGGGGCCAGAGGTAGACCGGGTCCCTCAGCCGCAACGGCCGGTCCCTCGGGGACACAAGGGCGTGGGTCACTCACCAGCTCCTCCATCATGGCCTCCATTCCGTATACCCGGGCGACCGCAGCTACCTCCTCCACCTCCGCGGTCCACTGCTCCATCAGCAGACATATCTGACTCCGGTAGCGCCGGCAGATCCCCGCCATTCGGGCCCTGAGCCACGCCGCTGTTCCGGGCACCGGCTCCGTAACCTCTGCGTAGCTGGACGGGGCGGACATGGTGGTAGCGGTACTTTCCAGGAACCAGCAGATCGCAGAGTCCTGGCGTCCCTGCTTCTATAGCCGCGGTTCATATGCGGCCGGCCGCCATTCTGTGCCCCCTTACCCCTTAGTCTTTTTCTGGCTCCTCCTCTACAGGGGCGGGGTTTCGGCTTTCGCGCCTCCACTGCTCGAGGAGACGCTCGAGCGGGGATTTTTCGCACCCAAAATGGCGGCTTCTCAAAATTTTCGGCCAGACACCTCAGGCGGTCACAAGGCGCACCTCTACCAGACGGCAGAGCGGTAAGATCCTGTTCGTGACGCCAAGTTGTCGCGGGCGGGGAAGGGACGCTGCGCTCACCACGCTCGGGTCCGGCTGCTTCGCTTGCTGCTCGGTCGGTGGCTCGAGTGGTGGGCCGGACCCGGGGACTCGAGCAGCGCTCCTCGCCCGTGAGTGAAAAGGGGGGATTGGTTTTGGGGATGTATTGTCCGTGATGCCACCCACGGTTGTGGTGAGGTTGTGACACCACCGCTGCTCTGGACGGGGATCCCGGGAGCGATGACAGGGAGCAGCTTAGATGTTGTTCTTCCCCTCCGTGAGTAGCAGGGTTGGTTGTCCCGGGGCCCGGTGAGGGAGGAATGGCAGGTGGGTTACGGGACCTGGTGAGGTGCAGGGTCGCGGGGGCAGCGCAGTGCCGCACGGCACAGTGGTACTCACTCAGCCAATAATGAATGCAAAGTCTCCGGTAAAACAAACGGCTGGATGGACGGGTCCCACAGACGGCTGCGGTGGTTCTTCTCCCGGTAGGTTGGCGGTGACTGCCTTTCCCCGCACCTGTGTTATGTTCTCGGTTCTGGTGGCTTCCCACCGGTAACCCTCTCCCCAGCTTGGATGGATGCTGAGGGAGCCCCTTTTGCCCGCAGGCTCTGGCCCTGGGAACTGTAGCCTTGGCGGTGACTGTATTTCCCTTCACGGTTTGAGCGGTTGCCTTCAATTGGGTCTTGACTGCTGGGAAACCCCGGAGGTTCCCTTCGCTAACGGATTTGACCGGTTTTGAGGCGACTCCAAGCCTGGTCGGGGTCCGTAGGCCCTGCCGAATGGTGCTGGCTTCTCTTTGCTCTCCGATCCGGTACCGGTGGGCCACCGCCCGTCCCCGGTCCTTACGGTTCACGTCAATCAGCCTCTCCTGCAGACGGTCACCACCGTCTGCCAACCTTGCTGTATGTGCCCGGGTCACGCACCCGGACACGGTCAGTCTGCTCCACTACCACTTCACTCCTCTCTCTTCCACTTCCCTAACTGAACTGTCACTTTTCCTGCCTCCAGGCCTGTGAACTCCTCGGTGGGTGGAGCCAACTGCCTAGCTCCACCCCACCTGGTGTGGACATCAGCCCCTGGAGGGAGGCAACAAGGATTTTTGTCTGACTTTGGTGTGCCTAGCCGGGGTGTGGGGTGCGTTGTTGCAGTACCTGTGACGTCCTGGCTTGTCCAGGGCGCCACATGTACAGGGTCAGAGACAAGTTGCTATGGCACTCGGACAAGCGCACAAGACCACCAGACAGCGACAGAGGGGAAGAGAGATAGCCAGAAGGGACGCATACGCACATCCATTAGGTTGGTTCTTAAGAAGTACATCATATATATTAAATACAACAAAGGCAAGTATTAGCCCTAAATAGGGGCAAGTCCATAAATAATATGATGTATCCACAATAAGCAGGCAAAGAGCTGGATCCATATGATATCCATAATATCCATTGGATCAAAATCACCATTAATTAGTATATGGAGACAGGTCCCAGACAGGAATGCTTACAGCAAGGCACTATTGTAAAAAACATATGACAATTGTAGAATATAATATATCATATTAAATAGAAAGATACAGTATGAGACAATTGTGGAGGGCACATGCACACAAGAATTCTACAAGCATGGAGAAAAGTTCAGAGTTTCATTTAATCCCTGAGGTGTCTCTCTCTGTGCCAGGATTTTCCTAAGGTTGGCACCCCTGATCCTTCCCTGTACTAAGTCTATGGTGGGCTTTGCACACTACGATATCGCAGGTGCGATGTCGGTGAGGTCAAATCGAAAGTGACACACATCCGGCGTCGCTGTCGACATCGTAGTGTGTAAAGCCTTTTACATACGATTAACCCTAGAACGCGCAAGCATAACAATCTACCATAGAAAACAAATGACCTAGCAGGCCTGCGAGGCCCCAGGTATGCGTTCTAGGGTTAACGAGCGCAAAAGCGTCGTTATCGTATGATCGGTGTAGGGTCCAACATTTGCATAATACCGCTGCTGAGATGGTACGATGTTGTTCCTCATTCCAGCAGGCAGCACACATCGCTGTGTGTGAAGCCGCTGGAGCGAGGAACATATCCTACCTGCGTCCCGGCCGGCTATGCGGAAGGAGGTGGGCGGGATGTTTACGTCCCGCTCATCTCCTCCCCTCCGCTTCTATTGGCTGCCTGCCGTGTGACGTCGCTATGACGCCGCACGACCCGCCCCCTTAGGAAGTAGGCGGGTCGCTTGCCACAGCGACGTCGCAGGGCAGGTGAGTGCATGTAAAGCTGGCGTAGCGATAATGTTCGCTACACCAGCAATCACAAGATATCGTACCTGCGAAGGGGGCGGGGACTATCGCTGCAGCGTCGGTAACACATTGTTACCGATGTCGCAACGTGCAAAGCCCGCCTAAGTCTCAAATCCTCAGGGACCTAGGATCACAATTATGGAAATCTGTGAAGTGACAAGGCAAACTTTTCAAAAAAGCCACATCGGTCGCAGTCCTGGCCGCACCAATGTCCCACAAATGTTCTTGGACTAACCCGTAGTTCTCTGGAGGTCAGGCCAATATAGATTTTGGAGCAACCACACGTGGCATAATATACCATGTGGGTGCTTTTACATGTGATGTAGTGATTTATTTTATAGCAACGAAAACCATCTGCTGTCTCAAAAGTGAAGCAGCGCAGGACATTGGCGCAGGCAGCACAGCGGCCACATGAATAACAACCCACGATAGGACCTCTGGTGTTAAAGGGGTTTGTTATCTTAGATACGTAATGACTTTGGATAAGGACATCACTGAGGTTCTTACACCGCCTAGAGGTCAAAAGTGGTCTTTCAGATAAAAATTGAGTGAAGGAGGGCTCCATGTTTAAGATGGACAAATGTTTTAAAAGAATGGCCTTTATAGCTAACCACTCATAGTTATAAGTTGAGAGGAATCTCCATTTTTGTTCAGATCCATCTTTCTTAGTTGGTTGATGTAACTGAGCCCGGGAAGTGTATTTTGCTCACTTGTACCCACCCTTTACACACCTGTTGCTGTAACGTCTCTGTAAAAAGCAGGTGTTAAGGTCACTGACCTCAAAACATTCTTCGGTAGAGCATATCCGCCGCATCCTCAAGAATTGGCCAACCGGGATAGCTCTAATGGTGGAGCATTTGTGCGAGGAGGATGCGTGTAATAAAAAATGAACCAACTTTTTTGCGATAAACGTCGGTCTTTATAGCACTACCTTGACCATGGTCCAACTGTATGCTCAAAAAAATCAATTTTGCAAGAATCACACCTGTGTATTAATTTGATGTGATACTCATTGTTATTGAGTGTATGAAAAAAAACCGAGTTGCTCGCTGTGCCCTGCCAGAAAATAAAAATATCGTGGATGTATCTTATCCAGCACTGGATATGAGAGCCGGCCGGTGACTGTTCCCCCCAGACAAAGCCCACTCCCAGTACTCCTGGAAGAGGTTTGCATAAGACTGGGCATAGGCCGTCCCCATTGCAGTGCCACGACGGTGAAGATAAAAGGAATTCTTAAACACAAAAAAATAGTGTGACAGGGCAAAGTCGACCAGTTCAATAATCAAATCACATAGGTGTCTATCCCGGTTGGCTGCCCTGAGGAAGAAGTGAACTGCCTGTAGACCATGCTGGTGGTCCATGCAAGTATACAGGGATTCTACATCTGCTGTAACCAGCAACACGTTATCATCCACAAAGATCCCATCAACCCTATTCAGGACATCCATTGTGTCTTTGACATATGAAGGTAATGTCTCAACAAGTTGGTTAAGGTAGTAGTCTATGAACCTACATATGGCATAGACCCTCTATCCCTGACACAATGGGATGTCCTGTAGGTTAAAGGGGGTCTCTGTGGATTTTAGGGATTATGTAAAAGGTGGGTATTTTGGGATAGGTGGTGGTAAGGCCCTCGAAAACTTTTTTAGTAATATGGCCATCATCAAATGCCCTAAACAAGATGGCATGCAATTGTCTAGAAAAGAGAGGTAGGGGGTTGGAGTGTAGTTTAGGATCAGGATTCCTCAGCTGCCTCAAGACTTCCCGCTCGTATTGGTCCTTAGGCCAGATTACTATGTGTGACCCCCCCTTGTCTGCATCTTTAAATACCTCATCATCCATGGCCCTAAGCTCTCTCAGGGCATCTCTCTGGGTCTTTGTGAGATTATCAAATTTCCATTTTGTTTGGACTTTGAGATCCTCGGTGACAAGTTTCACAAAAATTGATGGGGACAAGTATGGGCACGTTACTACAGGATAGGTACAAGGATGAGTACATTACTACAGCATGGGGAACAGGATGGGGAATATTACTAAAATATCTTGGCCAAAATCACTAAATGGTGCTAGTTGTAAAACTATATTACTTACAAGAAAGATAAAATGTAAACAAAAAAAATAAAGTATGTAAAGAAATGTTGTTTTTTTATATGTAAACTAAAAAAGTGTATGTTGTTATAATAAACGAGCAAAAAATATTCACAGTGATCCAAAGGTGTGGAGAGAAAAAAATATGGCACCAAAAAAATGCCACTTTGTCCTGCAAAGAATGCGGCCCCTCAAATTCTTCTTCTTCTATGTGTGGCTCATATGCCCAGCCGAGTTTGAGACCCCTGGCCTACACAATGAGCTCCTGGGAGGCAGCATTCAGCGTTTCTGTGTTGCAGCCAGAACAGTTTGCATCTGCACTTTTTTCCACTTAGTTTGGATGTGCTGAATAATCGTGCCGTTTGCACTGTACATTTCGGGGTGCACTCCCCTTCTTTCCCTCCAACCTGTGAGAGGACTGTTTAAATTAGTACACAGCACAGCTTGATCCTGCTTCTCGGCTCATTGTACAGGCCGAGGCCCAGAAGAGGGTAAGTCTGGGTTTAGTGTAGAACAGAGGTCTCAAACATGCGGCCCCCGAGAGCAGCATGTGGCCTGAGGCTGCTTGTTGCGGCCCGCAGACCCACTAACGATCATGGCCTTATGCTGGAGGTCGGCGCCAGCTGAGCACAGTTGAATCATTTTCAGTGCCGCGCATAGGAGCTTTCTGCCCGCCAATCAGATGCAAGGAGGTGACGCCGCTGCATGACGTCATCTCCTTGCATCTGATTGGCGGAGAACAGCCATTGGTATAGTGCAGAAAGCTCTGCTGTGCAGCACTGTCAATGATTCAACCCTAGAAAAGCCTTGCCGGCGCCGATCCCCGTCATAGGGCCGCGATCTTCACAGGGTCTGCGGGCCGCAACAAGCACGTAAGATACGTGCCCATGATCAGGACCCATTTCATCCTGGACACAGCGGCCTGGCCCCGCCCCCCGCACGGATTGGCCGCTCGACCAGACCCCCCCGCACACATTGGCCGCTCGGTCAAGCCCCGCCCCCCTCAAGCATTGGACGCTCGGCTTGGCCCCACCCTCCGCACGCATTCTCCGAACCCGCACGGAGCCCCGACTCCCAGTTGACTGCTGCATCCCCGGGAGCCCACACCAGTAACCCAGCCGAGACATACCCTTGCGTTGCTGGGATCGTGCCGGAGCCGGCGTATGCTGGTAACCATGGTACACATCGGGTAACCATGGAAACCACTTTGCTTAATTACCCGATTGTGTACCATGGTTACCAGCGTATGCCGGCTCCCTGCCCATTCAGATCGTTAGTCTCCAGCTGTCAAACACGTTAATGCATGCTGCACAGCAGGAGACCAACAAACAAAAAATGAACCAGCACTGTCGCTTTGAATGGTTACCTGATGTGTACCATGGTTACTAGCTTACCCCGGCTCCTGGCACACGTGTGCTGGAGTCGGCGTACGCTGGTAACCATGGTACACATTGGGTAACTATGGAAACCGTGTTGCATAGTTACCCGGGCCACGACCCCCGCACTGTGCCCGCTCGGCCACGCACCCCCCACACTATGCCCGCTCAGCCACTCCCCCCACACTCTGCCCGCTCAGCCACGCCCCCCACTATGCCCGCTCGGTCACGCCCCCCCACTATGCCCGCTCGGCCACGCCCCCCACACTATGCCCGCTCGGCCACGCGCCCCCCCCACTATGCCCACTCGGCCACGCCACCCACACTATGCCCACTCAGCCACGCCCCACTATGCCCGCTCGGCCACGTCCCTGCCACACTATGCCCGCTCAGCCACGCCCCCCTAAACCATGCCTGCTTGGCCACGCCCCCCACACTATGCCCACTCAGCCACGCCCACCGCACACATTGGGCACCTATTAGGCACCTCCCCCCAGGACCGCTCCACCTATTAGACATCTCCCCCCAAGGACTACTCCACCTATTAGACACCTCCCCCACAGGACTACTTCACCTACTAGACACCTCCCCCAGGACACTTCCTCCTATTAGACTCCTCTCCCCCCAGGACTACTTCTCCTATTATCCTCCTCTCTCCCCAGGACTACTCTTCCTATTATACTCCTCTCCCCCCAGGACTACTCCTCCTATTATCCTCCTCTCTCCCCAGGACTACCCCTCCTATTATCCTCCTCTCCCCCCAAGACTACTCCTCCTATTATACTCCTCTCTCCCCAGCACTACTCCTCCTATTATCCTCCTCTCCCCCCAGGACTACTCCTCATATTATATTCCTCACCTCCAGAACTACTCCTCCTATTATACTCCTCTCCACCCAGGACTACTCCTCCTATTATACTCCTCTCCACCCAGGACTACTCCTCCTATTATACTCCTCTCTCCCCAGGACTATTCCTCTAACACACACACACTGCACAAAACACACTTCCCACCAAAACACACACACCCACACAAACCGCGCAACACACACAGCACCACACACACACAACTCTGCAGACACACAGCGCTCCACAAACAACGCAACACTCACAAACAACACTGCTCTCACACCCCCCACACCCAGACAACACCCAGGACATTTACAGCGCCCTACACAAACACTTTGCAACTACACACAACAACATCTCTCTCTCCCTCTCTCTCTCTCTCTCTCTCTCTCTCTCTCTCTATATATATATATATATATATACTAGAAGGTGGCCCGATTCTACGCATCGGGTATTCTAGAATTTACGTATTGTGTAGTTAATGTATGATTTTTGTTATATATATATATATATATAGATGTTGTTGTGTGTAGTTACCAAGTGTTTGTGTAGGGGCTGTACATGTTCTGGGTGTTGTCTGGGTGTAGCGGGGGGTGAGAGCGGTGTTGTTTGTGTCTTGCGTTGTGTGTCGTTATTTGTGGAGCGCTGTGTGTCTGTATCGTTGTGTATGTGTGTGTGTGTTTTGGGGGGAGGTATGTTTTGTGCAATGTGTGTGTTGTGCGGTATGTGCGTATATTTGTGTGTGCCGCGGTGTTTGTGTGTTGAGTGTTGTGTGTCTGCGGCGTTGTCTGTGTGTGTGGGTGTCTGTGTAGGGTGGTGTTTGTGGTTCCCAGTGTGTGTGTGGTGTGTTGTGCAGTGCGTGTGTGGCAGTGTGTGTGTGTGTTTTGGGGGGAGGTGTGCACCCCCCATCGTGGTCCACCCCCCATCGTGCTCCATCTCCCATGCTGTGCACCCCCCATCATGCTCCATCCCCCATGCTGCGCACCCCCCATCGTGCTCCATCCCCACTCCCCATTGTGCTCCATCCTCCATGCTGCGCATTCCCCATCGTGCTCCATCCCCCATGCTGCGCATTCCCAATCGTGCTCCATCCCCCATGCTGCGCATTCCTCATCGTGCTCCATCCCCCATGCTGCGCACTCCCAAATGTGCTCCATCCCCCATGCTGCGCACTCCCCATCGTGCTCCATCCCCCATGCTGCGCACTCCCCATCGTGCTCCATCCCCCATGCTGCACACTCCCCATCGTGCTCCATCCCCCATGCTGCGCACCCCCCATCATGCTCCATCTCCCATGCTGCGCACTCCCCATCGTGCTCCATCCCCCATGCTACGCATTCCCCATCATGCTCCATCCCCCATGCTGCGCACTCCCAAACGTGCTCCATCCTCCATGCTGCGCACTCCCCATCGTACTCCATCCCCCATGCTACGCATTCTCCATCATGCTCCATCCCCCATGCTGCGCACTCCCCATCGTGCTCCATCCCCCATGCTGCGCACTCCCCATCGTGCTCCATCTCCATGCTGCACACTCCCCATCGTGCTCCATCCCCCATGCTGCACACTCCCCATCGTGCTCCATCCCCCATGCTGCGCACCCCCCATCGTGCTCCATCCCCCATGCTGCGCACACCCCATCGTGCTCCATCCCCCATGCTGCGCACTCCCCATCGTGCTCCATCCCCCATGCTGCGCACCCCCATCGTGCTCCATCCCCCATGCTGCGCACCCCCCATCGTGCTCCATCCCCCATGCTGCGCACTCCCCATCGTGCTCCATCCCCCATGCTGCACACTCCCCATCGTGCTCCATCCCCCATGCTGCGCACTCCCCATCGTGCTACATCCCCCATGCTGTGCACCCCCCATCGTGCTCCACAGTCACACATCAGACAGTAAACACGCACACATATGATCGCATACACTCACACACACACCCCACTTCTCCCTGTGCCCACCGGTGGGCGGTCCCAGCAGCTGTGCTGCACGCCGTGCTCCTCTGCCGACACTCACAGATCCGATCGCATACACTCACACACACACACACACACTCACACACATCCGATCGCATACACTCACACACATCCGATCACATACACTCACACACACTCACACACATCCGATCGCATACACACACACACTGACGATATCGCACATACGCGCTGACACACTCACAACATCCGGAGATACCACATGCTTCCGGCCATGTGATCCTCCAGCAGGTCCTGGAAGCTCACAGCACAGTATCGCCGCCGAGAAGCAAGCGATATCACGGGATGTTGTGAGTGTGTGGATGCGATGTGAGGTGTGTGTGAGAGTGAGTGTGATCTGATGTGTGTGTGTGTGTGTCTGTTCTTATGTGTGTGTGAGGTGTGTGTGTTCCGCCGCTGCAGGACGTGGATGCGATCTGATGTGTGTGTGAGGTGTGTGTGTTCTGCCGCTGCAGGACGTGGATGCGATCTGATGTGAGTGTGAGTGTGAGTCTGAGTGTGAGTCTGAGTGTGAGTCTGAGTGTGAGTCTGAGTGTGAGTGCGAGTGTGCATGTGAGTGTGAGTGTGCATGTGAGTGTGAGTGTGCATGTGAGTGTGAGTCTGAGTGTGAGTCTGAGTGTGCATGTGAGTGTGAGTGTGCATGTGAGTGTGAGTGTGCATGTGAGTGTGAGTGTGAGTGTGCATGTGAGTGTGAGTGTGCATGTGAGTGTGAGTCTGAGTGTGAGTGTGCATGTGAGTGTGAGTGTGCATGTGAGTGTGAGTGTGCATGTGAGTGTGAGTCTGAGTGTGAGTGTGCATGTGAGTGTGAGTCTGAGTGTGAGTGTGCATGTGAGTGTGAGTCTGAGTGTGCATGTGAGTGTGAGTCTGAGTGTGAGTGTGCATGTGAGTGTGAGTCTGAGTGTGAGTGTGCATGTGAGTGTGAGTCTGAGTGTGAGTGTGAGTGTGCGTGTGAGTGTGAGTCTGAGTGTGAGTGTGCGTGTGAGTGTGCATGTGAGTGTGAGTTTGCATGTGAGTGTGAGTGTGCATGTGAGTGTGAGTCTGAGTGTGAGTGTGCATGTGAGTGTGAGTCTGAGTGTGAGTGTGCATGTGAGTGTGAGTCTGAGTGTGAGTGTGCATGTGAGTGTGAGTCTGAGTGTGCATGTGAGTGTGAGTCTGAGTGTGAGTGTGCATGTGAGTGTGAGTCTGAGTGTGAGTGTGCATGTGAGTGTGAGTCTGAGTGTGAGTGTGCATGTGAGTGTGAGTGTGAGTCTGAGTGTGAGTGTGCATGTGAGTGTGAGTCTGAGTGTGAGTGTGCATGTGAGTGTGAGTCTGAGTGTGAGTGTGAGTGTGCATGTGAGTGTGAGTCTGAGTGTGAGTGTGCATGTGAGTGTGAGTGTGCATGTGAGTGTGAGTCTGAGTGTGCATGTGAGTGTGAGTCTGAGGGTGAGTCTGAGTGTGAGTGTGCATGTGAGTGTGAGTCTGAGTGTGAGTGTGCATGTGAGTGTGAGTCTGAGTGTGAGTGTGCATGTGAGTGTGAGTCTGAGTGTGAGTGTGCATGTGAGTGTGAGTCTGAGTGTGAGTCTGAGTGTGAGTGTGCATGTGAGTGTGAGTCTGAGTGTGAGTGTGCATGTGAGTGTGAGTCTGAGTGTGAGTGTGCATGTGAGTGTGAGTCTGAGTGTGAGTCTGAGTGTGAGTGTGCATGTGAGTGTGAGTCTGAGTGTGAGTGTGCATGTGAGTGTGAGTCTGAGTGTGAGTGTGCATGTGAGTGTGAGTCTGAGTGTGAGTGTGCATGTGAGTGTGAGTCTGAGTGTGAGTGTGCATCTGAGTGTGAGTCTGAGTGTGAGTGTGCATGTGAGTGTGAGTCTGAGTGTGAGTGTGCATGTGAGTGTGAGTCTGAGTGTGAGTGTGCATGTGAGTGTGAGTGTGAGTCTGAGTGTGAGTATGCATGTGAGTGTGAGTCTGAGTGTGAGTGTGCATGTGAGTGTGAGTCTGAGTGTGAGTGTGAGTGTGCATGTGAGTGTGAGTCTGAGTGTGAGTGTGCATGTGAGTGTGAGTGTGCATGTGAGTGTGAGTCTGAGTGTGCATGTGAGTGTGAGTCTGAGGGTGAGTCTGAGTGTGAGTGTGCATGTGAGTGTGAGTCTGAGTGTGAGTGTGCATGTGAGTGTGAGTCTGAGTGTGAGTGTGCATGTGAGTGTGAGTCTGAGTGTGAGTGTGCATGTGAGTGTGAGTCTGAGTGTGAGTCTGAGTGTGAGTGTGAGTCTGAGTGTGAGTCTGAGTGTGAGTGTGCATGTGAGTGTGAGTGTGCATGTGAGTGTGAGTCTGAGTGTGAGTGTGCATGTGAGTGTGAGTCTGAGTGTGAGTGTGCATGTGAGTGTGAGTCTGAGTGTGAGTGTGCATGTGAGTGTGAGTCTGAGTGTGAGTGTGCATGTGAGTGTGAGTCTGAGTGTGAGTCTGAGTGTGAGTGTGCATGTGAGTGTGAGTCTGAGTGTGAGTGTGCATGTGAGTGTGAGTCTGAGTGTGAGTCTGAGTGTGAGTGTGCATGTGAGTGTGAGTCTGAGTGTGAGTGTGCATGTGAGTGTGAGTGTGAGTCTGAGTGTGAGTGTGCATGTGAGTGTGAGTCTGAGTGTGAGTGTGCATGTGAGTGTGAGTCTGAGTGTGAGTGTGAGTGTGCATGTGAGTGTGAGTGTGAGTGTGCATGTGAGTGTGAGTGTGCATGTGAGTGTGAGTCTGAGTGTGCATGTGAGTGTGAGTCTGAGGGTGAGTCTGAGTGTGAGTGTGCATGTGAGTGTGAGTCTGAGTGTGAGTGTGCATGTGAGTGTGAGTCTGAGTGTGAGTGTGCATGTGAGTGTGAGTCTGAGTGTGAGTGTGCATGTGAGTGTGAGTCTGAGTGTGAGTGTGCATGTGAGTGTGAGTCTGAGTGTGAGTGTGCATGTGAGTGTGAGTGTGAGTCTGAGTGTGCATGTGAGTGTGAGTCTGAGGGTGAGTCTGAGTGTGAGTGTGCATGTGAGTGTGAGTCTGAGTGTGAGTGTGCATGTGAGTGAGTGTGAGTCTGAGTGTGAGTCTGAGTCTGAGTGTGAGTGAGTGTGAGTGAGTGTGCGTGTGAGTCTGAGTGTGAGTGTGTGTGAGTCTGAGTCTGCGTGTGAGTCTGAGTGTGAGTGTGCATGTGAGTGTGAGTCTGAGTCTGAGTGAGTGTGAGTGAGTGTGCGTGTGAGTCTGAGTGTGAGTCTGAGTGTGAGTCTGAGTGTGAGTGTGCATGTGAGTGTGAGTCTGAGTCTGAGTGTGAGTGTGTGTGAGTCTGAGTGTGAGTCTGAGTCTGCGTGTGAGTCTGAGTGTGAGTCTGAGTCTGGGTGTGAGTGTGAGTGAGTGTGAGTGAGTGTGCGTGTGAGTCTGAGTGTGAGTGTGAGTGTGTGTGAGTCTGAGTGTGAGTCTGAGTCTGAGTCTGCGTGTGAGTCTGAGTGTGAGTGTGCATGTGAGTCTGAGTGTGAGTCTGAGTGTGAGTCTGAGTGTGAGTCTGAGTGTGCGTGTGAGTCTGAGTGTGAGTCTGAGTGTGAGTCTGAGTGTGCGTGTCAGTCTGAGTGTGAGTCTGAGTGTGAGTGTGCATGTGAGTGTGAGTCTGAGTGTGAGTGTGAGTGTGAGTCTGAGTCTGAGTGTGTGTGAGTGTGAGTCTGAGTGTGCGTGTGAGTCTGTGAGTGTGCGTGTGAGTCTGTGTGAGTGTGCGTGTGAGTGTGCATGTGAGTGTGAGTCTGAGTGTGAGTGTGCATGTGAGTGTGAGTCTGAGTGTGAGTGTGCATGTGAGTGTGAGTCTGAGTGTGAGTGTGCATGTGAGTGTGAGTCTGAGTGTGCATGTGAGTGTGAGTCTGAGTGTGAGTCTGAGTGTGAGTGTGCATGTGAGTGTGAGTCTGAGTGTGAGTGTGCATGTGAGTGTGAGTCTGAGTGTGTGTGCATGTGAGTGTGAGTCTGAGTGTGAGTGTGCATGTGAGTGTGAGTCTGAGTGTGAGTGTGCATGTGAGTGTGAGTGTGAGTCTGAGTGTGCATGTGAGTGTGAGTATGAGGGTGAGTCTGAGTGTGAGTGTGCATGTGAGTGTGAGTCTGAGTGTGAGTGTGCATGTGAGTGAGTGTGAGTGTGAGTCTGAGTGTGAGTGTGCATGTGAGTGTGAGTCTGAGTGTGAGTCTGAGTGTGAGTGTGAGTGAGTGTGAGTGAGTGTGCGTGTGAGTCTGAGTGTGAGTCTGAGTGTGAGTCTGAGTGTGAGTGTGCATGTGAGTGTGAGTGTGAGTCTGAGTGTGAGTGTGAGTGTGTGTGAGTCTGAGTGTGAGTCTGAGTCTGAGTCTGCGTGTGAGTCTGAGTGTGAGTCTGAGTCTGAGTCTGAGTGTGAGTGAGTGTGAGTGAGTGTGCGTGTGAGTCTGAGTGTCAGTGTGAGTGTGTGTGAGTCTGAGTGTGAGTCTGAGTCTGAGTCTGCGTGTGAGTCTGAGTGTGAGTGTGCATGTGAGTCTGAGTGTGAGTCTGAGTGTGAGTCTGAGTGTGAGTCTGAGTGTGAGTCTGAGTGTGAGTCTGAGTGTGCGTGTGAGTCTGAGTGTGAGTCTGAGTGTGAGTGTGAGTCTGAGTGTGCGTGTCAGTCTGAGTGTGAGTCTGAGTGTGAGTGTGCATGTGAGTGTGAGTCTGAGTGTGAGTGTGAGTGTGTGTGAGTCTGAGTGTGAGTCTGAGTGTGAGTCTGAGTGTGAGTGTGAGTCTGAGTCTGAGTGTGTGTGAGTGTGAGTCTGAGTGTGCGTGTGAGTCTGTGAGTGTGCGTGTGAGTCTGTGTGAGTGTGCGTGTGAGTGTGCATGTGAGTGTGCATGTGAGTGTGCGTGTGAGTGTGAGTGTGCGTGTGAGTCTGATTGTGAGTGTGCATGTGAGTCTGAGTGTGAGTCTGAGTGTGAGTGTGCATGTGAGTCTGAGTGTGAGTGTGCGTGTGAGTCAGAGTGAGTGGAGGCCAATCCGTGCGGGGGGGGCGGACCCGAGGCGAGCGGCCAATCCGTGCGGGGGGGAGGAGCCGAGGCGAGCGGCCAATCCGTGGGGGGGCGGGGCCATTGCGAGCCCAGCGGCCAATCAGCTTTGTGTCACCGTAAGGACACAATTTTGGAGCATGACAGACAGACAGACAGACAGATAGACAGACAGACAGACAGAATAAGGCAATTATATATATAGATGAGTCTGAGTGTGAGTCTGAGTGTGAGTGTGCATGTGAGTCTGAGTGTGAGTGTGCGTGTGAGTCAGAGTGAGTGGAGGCCAATCCGTGCGGGGGGGGCGGACCCGAGGCGAGCGGCCAATCCGTGCGGGGGGGAGGAGCCGAGGCGAGCGGCCAATCCGTGGGGGGGCGGGGCCATTGCGAGCCCAGCGGCCAATCAGCTTTGTGTCACCGTAAGGACACAATTTTGGAGCATGACAGACAGACAGACAGACAGATAGACAGACAGACAGACAGAATAAGGCAATTATATATATAGATATATATATATATATATATATATATAACTAAACAAAAAAGTGCAGGTTTGTTATAATGAACAAGCAAAAAATGTTCAAAAAAGTGATCCAAACGTGTATAGAAACAACTATGGAATTATTAAAAATGACACTTTGTCCTGCAAGGAGCGTGGCCCCTCTCAATTTTTTTTTCTATGTGTGCCCCATACACCTAGCTGGGTTTGACACCTCTGGTGTAGAAGGTCACCCTCTCATTGGAAGAGCTCAAATGGATATAGAAAGGCAGCAGTAATGAAATAAATACTTAACATTACGTATATCTCAGCATTTGTAGAGCTCGGTTATTACAACATTGAAGGGGTTGTCCATCAATTACACAATCCCTTTTAAAATACTATATTCCCCTGTAAAATATACGCATTGTATACTCATCCTCCGTCCCGGCACCATATCTCCAGGGGCTCGCAGGACATTATCAATCAGCGGCCACCATTGATCTGCTGTGCTCTTACTTGAAGGGGTGCGACTATTAGCAGTCGCTGATATTATTTTATAATGAAGAATACAGTACCCTCTCCTAGGATGCAGTGCCTACCCCCCCTGGTTCCCATGAGTATCAATGCTGAAAACACCAACACCTTTAAATCCCAGCTTTCCTACGTCCCACTGGGTAGGTTGCCCCGGGAGGGGGACCTAGGGGATGGCCCTGAAAGGGGTGGAGCGATCCCAGTCAAGCCCAGTGTGGGGGGGGGGGGGCGGTGAGTGTCTGACGTACAAGATAAGCAAGTGCTCGAACAGTGTAGACAGACCCAGGAAATGTGAAGGGTCAGGTGTGCCTCTAGCTGGATCGGGTACCCAGTGACCTGGGGCACAGAGAGGGAGGTTCCAGGGAAGGCACAGGACGCATGTCTCTGGAACCAGGGTACAGACAGGGCACAGGGCCCTAGAGTAGGTGACAGCTGCAAACAACCTGCTAAAAAGCTGCAGAGCAGGAAACCTTCAAGGACCTGGCTAACACACAAAACTCCGAGGTACCAGCAGCAACGACTGAGCCAGGGAAAGTAGCTCCACGCCATCCCGAGAGGGTTCACACTGCCGCCATTTGGACCAGAAACTGCCAAGGTCAGTTCAGGGACCCACAGACGCTTCAGGCCACGGGGTCCCAACCTTAAACCACAGTGCCACAAGAGCGAGAGAGCCCTGGATACTGCACCAGCATTGGGAAATAGGGGACCGAAAGCAGCCGTCTCCCGGATGTATTTGTGAGTAGAGGAAAGTTGGTTTACCAGTACTGTGCCATCCCTTTCTTCCAGCGCGATTCAGCCTCATCCAGCACCAAAAGGGACACTGGGGTTATCCCTACCCGCGAAGGGATTAACATACTAGCTGCCAATTCCACCAACCCCAATCCCAGTCCCTCACAAACAGCAGCGGCGGCATCCATTCCCTTTTCCCGCATCACCGCAGGTGGCGTCACATGAACATTAACTCTTATCTCCCCTGTAAATACTCCCCTTACAAAAGGGACCCAGGGCACGGAAGCGCACGGAAGTGGGCAACGGCCACCAAAGTGACATCCCTAACTGTGTATGCTGCCCGGGAGCGACTACCCCCTTCCCTGGGTGACAAATGCACAACATCTTTAAGAGAATTCAATGAGACTTACCTTTGCACTTGGCTCTGAAGAAAATATGGAGCAGGGCGTTTCTGTTGAAGAAAAACAATACAGAGTATTTAGGATTCAAGTTCAGAGCTCTTTAAAGCAATGATAAAGCCAACCTGTACATGGAACATGCCGCCCCATTCAGATGTGTATCCGGTATGAGTTCTATAACCGAGCTTTTCACAGATAGAAGCCGTAACCATTATATTTTATGGGGTGTTCATGTCTGCCCAAAACATGGGGACAAATTCATATATGATCCTATTCAAATTGTCTCTCCAGTAAAGGAGACAAACTCTAGCACAGCGCCACCTATTGGAAGTAGCGATCCTAAAAGTCACAAGTGGATTTTTGACAATCCTTTGCAATATGACTCAGGATATATAAGCCAGATCAGAATCCCAATATATGATCCTAGTCAGGAATTAAACTTACCAAACAGAAGTCTTTGGATGTGTGAGGATAAAAATGGGACGGCACTCAGATGTCATGTTAATTTGTGTATTGCCCAATTGTCCTGTTTGTTTAACCCTTTAATGACAGAGCCAATTTTGAGCTTAATGATTAAGCCCCATTTATTCAAATGTTACCAGTGTCACTTTGTGGTAATAACTTTGGAACGCTCCTAAATATCCTGCTGATTCTGAGACTATTTTTTCATGACACATTATACTTTATGTTAGCTTAATTTTAGGTTGATATTTTTTTCTTTTATTTTCTGAAAATTTAGAAAAATAATTTTTTAAACTTTGACTGCTTTTCTCCCCAACCCCTTAAGGACCAGGCAATTTTTCTTTTTTTGCTCTTTTGTTTTGTTTCCTCCACACTTAAACTGAATTTTGGAAACGGAGGGTAGTTTTGCAAAGAGAATATTTTCAAAAATGTGTCATGCTAGGGATGGGTATGGGGAAATACCGAGCAAATGGCAAATAAGGAGGGCAGGAAAGGTGGGACCCATGTCTAGGAGAGAGGGTGACTCCTTATAAAACCTTGTGCTGGCCCCTGGCTCCCCTGACATCACTAGATAGGTATCCTGCTCGGCGAATAGGTGCGGAACCTAGACCCTCGCTGACCCTGAACTGGGCCCTAGGTAATGATCGGACAGGATGAGCACTAGTCAACCCCACTAAGTCCTAAATAAGACATAGGGAAAACAAAAAGGGCAGTTCAAATGAACAACTTATCTGCAAGATGACTTTGGGAGAGCGACAGCAATAAAAAGCAAAATGTTTCCAGGAGATTACAAGCAGACTGCTTACAATCTGGACCATATAGAAATAAACTTTATCACCAGTAACAATCCAAGGGGTAATGTGGGTACATAAAGAAACAGGGAGAGCATAATAATTAGCAGCTGAAAGGTAAAGATATCCGCAGGGTCCTAAAAGGGAAAAAGTTAACCCTAACAGAGAAAATACATAGAACTTCATTCACTCCACAGAAGAAGGAAAGGAATATCAAGGAGCAGTTTGTGCAGCCAAACGCAGCGACCTTCTACAGCCGAACACCACAGGGGTTGTTTGTCACTTGTGACAAAATATAAGGGATATGTTCACTCTTGTGATATACTGCATATTAGAAAATAGGTTAGATTAATGCATCTAACTAAGGACATGGATTATTGAAGCCATATTCTAATGAGACCAAGATAACCCTATTTGGTTTAGACGGCTTCAACCGTGTCTGGTAGCAACCATGTGACGAGGACAAAGACAAATGTATCTTGCCTAAAGTCAAGCAAGGGGCTGGGAGTCAAAGACATTTATTAATGCTTTAGGTCCTTCACTAACTAAACGAAAAAATGTGGAAG
The DNA here is from genome assembly GCF_048569485.1 of Anomaloglossus baeobatrachus. Lineage (NCBI taxonomy): Eukaryota > Metazoa > Chordata > Amphibia > Anura > Aromobatidae > Anomaloglossus > Anomaloglossus baeobatrachus. The sequence goes on from NW_027444945.1 coordinate 152,259, forward strand.
GAAAAAATGAAAATATTACTTTTTCCGCACAAAAATGTTACTTTAGCCCCAAATTTTGCATTTTCACAAGGGTAGCAGGAGAAATTCCACTGTACAATTTATTGTGCAATCTCTCCTCAGTACATTAATACCCCATGTGTGGTGGAAATCTACTGTTTGAGCACATGGCAGGGCTTGGAAGGGAAGGAGCGCCATTTGACTTTTTCACGTTTGGAGAACCACTGATGTGGCCAAATAGTGGACATCCCCCACAAGTGATCCCATTTTGGAAACTAGACTTTACAGAGTTTACCTAGATGTGTGGTGAGCACCTGGAAACCCCAGGTGCTTCACAGAATTGTATAACGTTGAGCTGTGAAAATGAAAAATGTACATTTTTAAAGCTCAAAAATGTTGCTTTAATCCCTTTCACTAGGGAAGAGGAGATAAAGCACCAATTTGTTGAACAAATTCTCCTAACTACAGTACTCCATATGTGGTCAAAAACTGCCTGTGAGGGACAGTGCAAAGCAGGGGCGTACATAGAAATCATGGGGCCCCATAGCAGAATTTCTAATTGCCACTCCCCCCCCAAAAAAACACTATTATTATTATTATTATTATTATTATTATTGTTATTATTAATTATAATAATATTTGGCTTGGTCACATAGGAACATATCTTACAACCTTTTAGCCCTTTCAAAGTAATTGCAGTCCTATTGAAGCCTCCTGGTTCCCTTTTCATTGCAGCCATAAAGTATGATGCCAACAAAATTGCCTCACAAACACTGTATGATCCCCACAGTGAATTCCTCCTCAAAGTACCCCCCTACAACTACCACGGCAATGAATGAATACCCCCAACACAGTGTGATCCCCACGCAGGTGTCCATGCATTATAATGGGCCTTCATACAGTATAATGGCCCCTTCTAACCCTCCTGACGAAGGCTTTCATGCTGAAACACGTGTAGGGACGGACGCCAGCACCAGCAGGAGGAGATGCCACTGGGTAATCTATTAATAGATTTGGTTTCCTACACCTTTAAACAGTACTTTATTTCTTTGTGATTTGTACTTTATTGTTTTGCCCTGCTCTAATTCCATCAGAGCTTTCTTATGCACACTTGTGCTGTATATCTAAATACTTCTAATTAATCTCTGGTGGTATGGAGTAGAGCTATACATATTGTGTACAGCCACATCTTTCATTGATTTTTTCCTCCTTCTGTTCCTTGCTGGTATTCTTCAGTCACTTGTTATTTACCTTTTTTTAAACCTTTTAATTAACTCTAATAAAATTTGTTATTTTAATTGGCTATTTGCTTTGTATTTTGGTTATTTCAATTGTTTTTGTGCAGGTAGCCTGGGCTATCTTCCCTTCTACTTTTCCATGGTTGAGATAAATTGATATACTTGTATATGTTCCCTTGTGTTTTGGCAATTTTGGTTATTTTTAAAGCCTCCAAATAGTATAATGACCCCCACACAGCCCTCCGCACAGTATGATGGACACAACACAAATTTTCACACTTGCTTGCATAAAGTGCAATGGCCCTCCATAAAAAAGAGAATTTTGTTTACTTACCGTAAATTCTTTTTCTTATAGTTCCGACATGGGAGACCCAAACCATGGGTGTATAGCTTCTGCCTCCGGAGGACACACAAAGTACTACACTCAAACGTGTAGCTCCTCCCTCCGGGCTATATACACCCCCTGGATGACAATCTACCCAGTTCAGTGCAAAAGCTGAAGGAGGACATCCACCCATAAGTAGAGATAGAGTAAAACTCGGAATAACCGTAACTCTGACTACTAACAACAGCCGGTGAAACACACGGAACAAAAAAACTGCCAACAGGCAACAGGGAGGGTGCTGGGTCTCCCATGTCGGAACTATAAGAAAAAGAATTTACGGTAAGTAAACAAAATTCTCTTTTTCTTTATCGTTCCTTATGGGAGACCCAAACCATGGGACGTTCCAAAGCAGTCCATGGGTGGGAATAAACCAAACTGAGAAGTAGGCAAAACCTAACTTCACAAATGGGCGACAGCCGCCTGAAGAATGCGTCTGCCCAAGCTCGCATCTGCCGAAGCATGAGCATGCACCTGGTAGTGCTTCGAAAAAGTGTGCAGACTGGACCACGTGGCAGCCTGACAAACCTGCTGAGCCGTAGCCTGGTGCCTGAAAGCCCAGGAGGCACCGCCAGCTCTGGTCGAGTGCGCCTTAATCCCTGGCGGGAGAGGCACCTGAGAACACTGGTAGGCATCGGTGATAGCCGACCTGATCCAACGAGCTAGGGTCGGTTTAGAAGCAGCGAGACCTTTGCGCTGACCAGTGGTTAGCACAAAAAGTGAGGTGCACCGCCTAAAAACGGCGGTGCGTGACACATAGATTCGGAGCGCCCGCACCAAATCCAAGGTATGCAACGCCTTTTCAAAGCGATGCACAGGGGCCAGACAAAGAGAAGGCAATGAAATGTCCTGGTTAAGGTGGAAAGGAGACACCACCTTAGGGAGAAAGTCCGGAGACGGACGAAGAACCACCTTGTCTTGGTGAAACACCAAAAAGGGGGATTCCGAAGAGAGCGCAGCCAAATCAGAAACTCTCCTGAGAGAAGTTATGGCTACTAGAAAAACAACTTTCTGTGAAAGTCGAAACAAGGGAACCTCCCTGAGAGGCTCAAAGGGGGGTTTCTGTAAGGCCGTGAGGACCAGATTAAGGTCCCAGGGATCCAAGGGCCGCCGGTAAGGAGGAATGATGTGAGATGCGCCCTGCATGAAGGTGCGCACCTGAGCCAGTCGGGCGATACGCCGCTGGAACAATACCGACAGAGCCGACACCTGTCCCTTGAGGGAATTGAGGGACAGTCCTAGCTGTAGACCGGACTGTAGAAAAGACAGGATGGTCGGCAAGGAGAACGGCCAAGGAGCATGGTCGGAAGAGCGACACCAGGACAGGAAAATCCTCCAAGTCCTGTGGTAAATCTTGGCCGAGGAAGACTTCCGAGCCTGAGTCATGGTGGAGATGACCTCAGAGGGAATGCCTGACGCCGTCAGGATCCAGGACTCAAGAGCCACGCCGTCAATCTGAGAGCCGCAGAATTCTGGCGGAAGAACGGACCTTGAGAGAGAAGGTCTGGGCGGTCCGGGAGATGCCACGGCACCTCTACGGACAGACGGAGCAGGTCTGGGTACCAGGCTCGCCTGGGCCAGTCCGGAGCAATGAGTATGACTCGCCGGCCCTCCATTCTGATCTTGCGCAGAACCCTGGGCAAGAGCGCTAGAGGGGGAAACACATAGGCCAGACGGAACTGAGACCAATCTTGAACCAGTGCGTCTGCTGCGAAGGCCTGAGGATCGTGGGAGCGAGCCACGTAAACCGGAACCTTGTTGTTGTGCCGGGATGCCATTAGGTCCACTTACGGAGTGCCCCACTTGCGGCAGATTGATCTGAACACTGACGGATGCAGGGCCCACTCGCCGCTGTCCACGGTTTGACGGCTGAGGTAATCGGCCTCCCAGTTTTCCACGCCTGGGATGTGGACTGCAGACATGGTGGACTTGGAGTCCTCCGTCCACTGGAGGATTCGTTGAACCTCCAACATCGCCAGACGGCTGTGAGTCCCGCCCTGGTGATTGATGTAGGCAACCGCTGTCGCGTTGTCCGACTGAACTCGAATGTGCTTGCCCGCCAACAGGTGGTGAAAGGCTAGGAGAGCTAGAAACACAGCTCTGATCTCCAGCACATTGATCGAGAAGGCTGATTCGGACGGAGTCCAAGTGCCCTGTGCTCGGTGATGGAGAAATACTGCTCCCCAACCGGAGAGGCTGGCATCCGTGGTGAGGATCACCCAGGACGGAGTCAGGAAGGAGCGTCCCTGAGACAGAGAGAGGGGCCGAAGCCACCACTGAAGGGAGCTCCTGGTCTGTGACGACAGAGCCACCTGCCTGTGCAAGGAAGAGATCCGCTTGTCCCAACAGCGGAGAATGTCCAGCTGCAGGGGACGCAGATGGAACTGAGCAAAGGGAACCGCTTCCATGGACGCCACCATCTGACCCAGCACCTGCATGAGGTGTCTGATGGAATGACGGCGGTGCCTCAGCAGAGAGCGCACCGCCAGACGAAGGGACTGCTGTTTGACTAAGGGCAACTTGACAAGTGCCGGCAGAGTCTCGAATTGCATCCCTAGGTACAAAAGCACCTGGGTCGGGGTCAGAGTGGACTTGGGCAGGTTGACAAGCCACCCGAACTGAACTAGCGTGGCGAGAGTGAGAGAGACACTCCGCTGGCAGTCTGCACTGGATGAGGCCTTGACTAGAAGGTCGTCCAGGTAAGGAATCACTGCCAACCCCTGGAGGTGCAGGACCGCAACCACTGCTGCCATGACCTTGGTGAATACTCGAGGGGCCGTGGCTAAGCCGAAGGGGAGAGCCACGAATTGGAAATGTTCCTCTCCGATCGCAAAGCGTAGCCAACGCTGGTGTGAAACCGCAATAGGCACATGCAGATAGGCATCTCTGATGTCGATGGATGCCAGAAAATCTCCTTGGGTCATTGAGGCAATGACCGATCTCAGAGATTCCATGCGAAAGTGCCGCACCTGAACATGCTTGTTGAGAAGCTTGAGATCCAGGATGGGCCGGAAGGAACCGTCCTTTTTGGGGACTAGAAAGAGGTTTGAGTAGAAACCGCTGAACCGTTCCCGGGCGGGAACCGGAACAATTACACCGTTGGCCTGCAGGGATGCCACGGCCTGAGAGAAGGCGGCGGCTTTGTTGGAGCAGGGGGGGGTGGACAGAAAAAATCTGTTTGGCGGGCTGGAAGAAAATTCTATCCTGTAGCCGTGGGAGATGATATCCCGCACCCACTGATCGGAGACGTGTTGCAACCACACGTCGCCAAAGTGGGAGAGCCTGCCACCGACTAAGGACGTTGCTGGCGCGGCCAGATAGTCACGAGGAGGCTGCCTTAGTGGCAGCGGCTCCTCCGGTCTTTTGAGGACGCGGCTTTGCGTGCCAGTTGGATTTACGATCCTTGACTGCGGTAGTGGACGAGGCCGAGGGCTTAGAGGACGACCAGTTAGAGGAACGAAAGGAACGAAACCTCGATTGGTTCCTGCCCTGGACAGGTTTCTTGGCTTTAGCTTGTGGCAAGGAAGTACTCTTCCCGCCAGTAGCTTCCTTAATTATATCATCCAGATGTTCCCCAAACAGCCGGGACCCAGCAAAAGGGAGACTCGCAAGGTACTTCTTAGAGGAAGCGTCTGCTTTCCACTCTCGAAGCCACAAGATCCTGCGGATTGCGAGGGAGTTAGCGGAGGCCACCGCAGTGCGGTGAGAAGCCTCCAGGATGGCAGACATGGCATAGGATGCAAAAGCCGAAGCTTGAGAAGTTAAGGCATCCGTCTCAGGAACAGAGTCCCTGGAGAGGGAATGAATCTCCGCCAGAGAGGCAGAGACTGCCTTAAGAGCCCACACTGCCGCAAAAGACGGGGAGAACGAGGCTCCTGCCGCCTCATATACAGACTTGGCCAGAAGGTCAACCTGGCGGTCAGTGGGATCCTTAAGAGAAGTGCCATCAGCCACAGCTACGACTGTGCGGGCTGAGATTCTGGACACCGGAGGGTCTACCTTTGGGGACTGGGCCCAGTCCTTAACCACCTCCGGTGGAAAAGGAAAACGGTCATCTGAACTACGCTTCGGAAAACGTTTGTCAGGACAGGCCCTGGGCTTGTTAACAGTGGTCTGAAAGCTGGAGTGGTTAAAAAACATACTCCTAGGTTTCTTAGGAGAGGTAAACTGGTGTACCTCTATCAGAGAGGGTTGTTCCTCTGACTCTTGTGGGTTGAGGTTCAGTACGGAGTTAATGGACGCAATCAAGTCACTAACATCCGCATCACCCTCAGACAAGTCAATGGGGTACATAGAGGCAGCGTCTGAGCCCACAGTAAACGAATCCTCCTCGCCCTGCACCTCGGCTTGTGAATCAGAGCCGTGGGACGAGGAAGGAGAAGGTTCCCTGCGTCTCCGTTTAGGGGGACGGGGTCCTAGGACATGCTCTGAGGGCTCTGCAGAGCTCGGAGCCGCAGAGACACCCTGAGAAGGGGGCTGATGCATGGACAGCAGTGTCCGGGACAGCTGCCCCATGGAGTCGGCAAAAGACTGGGAAATAGCTTGTGAAAAGGAAGCTACCCAAGCCGGGGGTTCAGCCACCGGGGCCGGAGCAGCCAGAGGGACCCCTGAGGCGGCTCCAGGCTGAGACACAAACATGTTAGCACAGGCATCACAATGTGGGTATGTGCTTGGCTCTGGCAGAATGAGCTTACACGCAGTGCATATAGCGTACATGTTTGCAGCCTTGCTCCTAGTGACAGACATGCTGCTGATGGTGGAAGCTCTGCAGCCAGAATACACTCCTGTAGAAAGCCTGAGAGTGTAATAAAAGTCCACAACCAGAGGTTGTGGCTTACCAGCCCGTGCTCTCTGTGTGCCCTCCGGATTCCACCGCTCCCCTGTGAAGCGTCAGCCTTCTAACAGTATGCAGCTGCAGCATCCAGCGCCTTCCAGTGTAGGAACGCTGAGAAAATGGCGCTGGGAGAAGAGGGGGGGCGTGTATAAGCCCCAAGAGCGGGAAAAAACGGAGGGCAGAGAGATACAGGAAGAAATACAGGGGAGGGAACATCTCCCCAGAGAGGAGTGCCCTCCCCTCTGCTGGTCGGGCGGTGGGCGGCGCTGTATGCAAAACATGCAGAGAAGCCGAAAACGAAACTAGGCCCAAACAGAAGCCGGGGCCTAGATTTTAAAAAGCGGCCGACGAGCAGGCACCTTCGGCGCGGTTCTCAGGGGAAACCCCCAGAACCGTCCGGAATTAACAGTAACGCTAAAGCACATACTGTCCCCCAAATAAAAGAACCCGGGACCCCTGAAAAAACGTCTCAATACTTAGCTCTTGAGACGCAGGGCCATGTCCCTGAATGGGGGTAACGCTCCTTCCAGCAGGGACCAGACAGGGCTGCGGATGGAGACCGGCCTTCTGCGAGCAGAGAGGACCGTGGAGGCTCCCACTTCAAACAGAGCCTCGACAGAGGGTGTGAAGGAGCGCGGCATGTGAAGGCTCCAGCCTTATAAAGTCAACCTTAACAGCACCCGACAGAGTGGGGTGTGAAGGGACATGCCGGGAGTCCAGACTGGACCCGCTTTTCTTCCAAATCTTTAAAAATAAAAATAAAAAAATATCAGAGAATGCAAGTGTGTGATCCTCCTGAAACACAAAGCATTGAACTGGGTAGATTGTCATCCAGGGGGTGTATATAGCCCGGAGGGAGGAGCTACACGTTTGAGTGTAGTACTTTGTGTGTCCTCCGGAGGCAGAAGCTATACACCCATGGTTTGGGTCTCCCATAAGGAACGATAAAGAAATACAAAGGCTCCCTCATAGCTACCCAAATACTATAATGGCCCCCACATAGCCTTCCATATAGTATAATGGGTCTCACGTAACCCTTTATATATTAGAATGCACCCCATAGTCCTCCATGTATTATAATACACTCCCCATAGACCTCCATATATTATAATGCACCTCCCATAGTCCCCTATGTATTTTAATTCATCCCATAGTCCTTCTTGTATAATTCACCCCATAATCCTCAATATATTATAATTCACCCCACAGTCCTCCATGTATTATAATCACCCCATAGTCCTCTATATATTATGCTGCACCCCATAGTCCTTCATGTATTATTGTATAATGCACTCCCCATAGTCCTCCAGATATTATAATGTAGCCAACAAAGAGGATTTTAAACAGTGATTTCAGATACATAATATATCACTAGATAGTGTACATTATTAAATCAATCTAGTAATATCAAGGACTATATATGGGCAAAAATCGCATAACCACATTTAGAAAGAAAGAAAGAGAAAAAGCGATCAGGGAGCCCAATTATACAAAGAACAATCAATTTAATCAAAAATAGATTTTTATTGAGAATAAATATTGAATATTAATTATCTATCAAATACACAAGTGCTTGTTTGGACAACTCTATATGCATCAACAATATACATGTAATGGAACCGTATCATGAAAAATATATAAATATATATTCTAGAATGGATAAAATTATCATACATAAGTCAAAGATATATAATCCTTGAAGCTATAGAATATAAATTGAAACAAATATATATAGTAACAGAAATATCTGTAGATCAACAGGGATCACTTTTGCTGCACCAAGGTGTACTGAAACTCTAGTGCTTCAAGTAATATCAAACCCAGAATCGCTGGACATAGGAATGTAGCAGATATCGTTACAGACCACCAGGGGTCACTCTTGCTACACCACAGTCATATCTACCCTACTATTCACAATTACCCAATATTGGTTAAGTCAGTTAGGGATATGCCCATATAAACCCATAATGGTGAATTACCAATCAGAATTGTAAATACAGGATTGTTACTACATACATATATATACCTAAATGAACGGTTACCGTTGGAAGCGTGTGACACCCAACACGTGTTTCGGTTTCTTCGTCAGGGGGCATGCCTGATCGACCGGAAAGGAGGTTTAAATACAGCCCACCTCCAATCACCGCACATCACCATTAGTGACGCATGCGCTGTCATGGCAACTCACCGACGCGAGGTCGGCCGCCGCGTCACAGATCATCTGACCCAGGGCAACACGTGACCCGAGTACAGAGGAGCCGTGGAGACACAGCGAGCCGAACAAGCGCCGATAACCTATGACAGCCGCGCGTTCAGGTGTGGGGCAAAATTAGAATTTATATCATGAATGCAAATTTAGGATTTAAATAGAGAGATTTTTGACCACATAATAAGTGTACTATTCATTACAGAATCTAAATATATGTGAAAGATAGTGAATGAATAAATCAATCCATGATTATACTTCTATTCCCTGGAAATTGCAAACACAATATTTGTCAAGAGATACAAGTAAATCTATGTAGCCAGACAGCAATAAATAAAGTATAAATCATTATGCCTATGTTAACGTTCAAATACCCCTATACAGGATACATATCATAAATATTAGGTTAGAACGGACAGAACATGTGTAAATGATGTTATTATAAATATTAAAACTTGTATATATTACATAAGAGGGTACATCTCCCACAATACATAGTATTGGGGATAATCAAGTAGTCCCCCATCACACATATTGACAGACCCAGTTCTGCTTAGCATTCTCTAAGTATCCAAATGAACTTGCTGCTTGATCACATCTTACAATGATACCAATGTGTACAATGGTCCTATGTGTCTTGCTTTTGGGTATTATATCATTATCCAACGAACGAATTCCCTCTTCTTTATTTATTGCTGTCTGGCTACATAGATTTACTTGTATCTCTTGACAAATAATGTGTTTGCAAAAATCTCTCTATTTAAATCCTAAATTTGCATTCATGATATAAATTCTAATTTTGCCCCACACCTGAACGCGCGGCTGTCATAGGTTATCGGCGCTTGTTCAGCTCGCTGTGTCTCCACGGCTCCTCTGTACTTGAGTCACATGTTTCCCTGGGTCAGATGATCTGTGACGCGGCGGACGACCTCGCGTCGATGAGTTGCAATGATGGTGCGCGCGTCACTAATGGTAATGTGCGGTGATTGGAGGTGGGCTGTATTTAAACCTCTCCGGTCGATTGGGCACGCCCCCTGACGAAGAAACCGAAACACGTGTCGGGTGTCACACTTTTCTAACAGTAACCGTTTATTTGGGTATATGTATGTAGTAACAATCCTGTATTTACAATTCTGATTGGTAATTCACCATTATGGGTTTATATGGGCATATCCCTAACTGACTTAATAACCAATATTGGGTAATTGTGAATAGTAGGGTAGATATGACTGTGGTGTAGCAAGAGTGACCCCTGGTGGTCTGTAACGATATCTGCTACATTCCTATGTCCAGCGATTCTGGGTTTGATATTACTTGAAGCACTAGAGTTGCAGTACACCTTGGTGCAGCAAAAGTGATCCCTGTTGATCTACAGATATTTCTGTTACTATATATATTTGTTTCAATTTATATTCTATAGCTTCAAGGATTATATATCTTTGACTTATGTATGATAATTTTATCCATTCTAGAATATATATTTTTCATGATACGGTTCCGTTACATGTATATTGTTGATGCATATAGAGTTGTCAAACAAGCACTTGTGTATTTGATAGATAATTAATATTCAATATTTATTCTCAATAAAAATCTATTTTTGATGAAATTGATTGTTCTTTGTATAATTGGGCTCCCTGATCGCTTTTTCTCTTTCTTTCTATAATGCAGCGAAATAGCCCAGCATGTATTATAATGCAGCCCCCAGTCTTCCATGTTTTATAATGCACCCCCATAGTCCATGTATAAGGTAGCCCCCATAGTCCTCCATATATTATAATGCAGCCCCCATAGTCCGCCATATACTTTAATCCCACCCTATAATCCTCCATGTATTGCTGTATAATGTGTCGCGGGCAAGAGACAGATCACAACCGGCGGGCCGCACTCGGATCCGGGTGGTGGCTGTGGCTCGAGTGGCAGCCGGATCCGGGGCTCGCGCAGCCGTCTGTCACTCACGATTGAAAAGGGAATATTTACAGGGGAGTTGTCTGTGACGCCACCCGTGGGTTGCGGTGAAGGTTGGTGATACCGCCGCTGCCTTGTATGTGAGTGCCCGGGACTGATGGAGCGGGGCAGCAAGGTGGAATCCCCTCCACGGGTAGGGGAGGTGTAGTCCCGGGGCCCAGAGTATTGTGAGGGTTTTCAGGGAGCAGGAAACTCACAGTTCGGTTGTCGTGGTGCTGCATGAGCTGCTGATGATTTGGACAGTCAGTAACCACACACAGTCTGTATTGTAAACCGATTGCCAATGGCCGGTCACCTTTGGTGGGTGTCTTCGGGTCCCACACCCAGATATACAACCAGGGGCCCTTCCTTCCAAACTCTCTGTCTGTCTCTTTCTTGCCTGGACTAGTCCGCTTGAGCGGCCTCCGGACCGGATCCCCTTTCTCGGCACCGGCGGGCTACAACCCTGTCCCGGTCGGCCTCAGGTTCCCTGCGACTGGATCTCCGTCGCCTGTGGCCCTCACTGCCACCTAGTCCGGTAGTCCAGGGCTCCAACCCCAACTACCACCTTCTCCAGGGAGCTGCAACTCCTTCCTGTCAGCTCTTCACTGATTACAGCACAAACTGAAACTTAACTCCTCTCTGCACTTCCTAAGCTCCTCTCGCCCCCTCCCATTTTCCTGGGGAGGGGGTGAGTAGGGTCTGATTGGCTGGTGTACTGTATATCTGTGTGGGGACTGTGTTGGTGTCAAGGTGGATTAACTCTTTTGTGACTACCTGGTTTTGCCAGGGCGTCACATAATGCACGCCCCATAGTCCTCCATATATTATTATACACCCCCATAATCCTTCATGTATTATAATTCCCACATAGTCCTCTATGCATTACTGTATAATACACTCCCCATAGTCCTTTATATATTATAATGCAGCCCCCATAGTCGTTCATATTGTATTACACAGCCACCTTACCTTTCAATGCACCCCACAGTCCATGAATAAGGTATCCACCATAGTCCTTCATATTGTATTATGAAGCCCACATAATGTTTAATGCACCCCCATAGACCTCTGGTAATCGTGCACTCACTGATTAAAGAAAAAAATAAACAAGTACTCACCTCTCCTCATTCCCCACTGCTCCGATCAGAGTCCTGCGCTCTGCATGTCTCAGCACAGCGGCGCGCAGTAGTGATATTACCGCGCTCTGCTGAACTGAGATGTTGATCATAGGCACAGGGAGAAAATGATGAAGGAGGGAAAGGACCGCTCCACTCCCTCTCTCATCATGGTTTTGTGCGATAATGGGCAATGACCCCCACAAGCGAGGGGGGCCCGATGCTGCCTCTAGCACCAGCTCCCCTGACTCATAGGCCCCATATAGGCCGCATGGTCTGCCTACATTGGCGGTACACCACTGGTGCAAAGTGAAGAAAAAAAGGAGCGCCATATTTCAGTTCAGATTTAGTTTGAGTGTTTTGCAGGTGCCATGTCACATTGGCAGAGCCCTATACGCCTTTTCACTGGGAGTCAAGTTAGAGCCCATCTTCCGCAGCATGAGTAAGACCCGCACCTTCTGCTGAACATACATCTCGTCCGGACTCTTCCCGGGGGCCCTCTCACGGATCATACCCCCTGTCCTGCACCCTCTTTAATGAAGGGGCTTCCAGGTGCAGTCAGTAGGATGGTATGGAGGGGACGCCTTTTCGGAGCGGCTCTTCCATCCAGCCAGCGCCTGGCTCCTCCTCCTCGGCCACTCGGTGCGCGGCTCCGGCCTGTACGCGGCAGTGTCTGGCGGCTTCTCTCCTCCACAGCCTGGGAGTCACCAGCAGCGACAATCTCCATACTTTTTATATTTGGGGTCTGTTAACCATTTATTGTGGAAGATTCTAAGGTATATTGAATTTTTGCTATATATTTGCATAGGTAGTATTCATTAATATTTAGCATTCAGGTTTTTTCAATTTATTTGGTTAAAATTGGTGTGAATTGTATTTGATCATTTATGAAATATTTAGGAGGACTTTGACTTATTATAGGCAGGTCATATATGGAAGCTGAGCTGCATGTTACTTTACGCTGAGGAAAAAAGCACAGTGAGCATGGGACTGCTATAATTTCCATCCACTGTGTTTGTAGTGCACAGTGCAGCATTTTGGATGCACCGAATATACGATGCCTCCAAAACGCAGCTATTCCTGATCATGGGCACGTACATTTACATGTAATCCCTGGTGTAAGCGCTCAGCGTAGAGATCAGGATAAACATGAGCTGCGCCTTTGAGAGGAAGAATGAACAAACCAATAGCAGTTGAAATTGGTTTTATTTATTTTATTCCTCTGCTCAGAAGGATTACAGCGATCTCAAATTTATATACCGTATTTTTCGTTTTATAAGACGCACCAGAATATAAGGCGCACCCCAAATTTGGAGAAAAAAAAAGGTGAAAAAAAAATTGGGGTCCATTATATAATCTGGTGGTGTCTTACCAGGGAGAGGGGGCAGCAGCGGAGCGGGAGTCACAGAAGGCAGGGGCGGTACTGGAGTACTGTGATGCTGACAATGGTACAGAGGGAGGCCCAGAAACTCACTGCGGTCTCTGCTCTGTGCGGGGCCGGTGATACCGCTCTGCTCTGTGCAGGGGGGCATTCTGAAGATGTCGGCAGTCCACGGTGAGGGCTTCAAATAATGGCAGCGAGAGTCGGCGCATGCGCAGATGACAGCTTGAGCTGAGAGCTCCATCTGCGCAGGCGCTGACTCTAGGTGCAATTATTTGAATCCCTGACCACGAACATCTACAGAATGACCGCCTGCTGCACAGAGCACCCGCGCGCCGAGCAGACCAGAGCAGCCGCGCGCCGAGCAGACCAGAGCATCCGCTCTCCGAGCCGAGCAGACCAGAGCAGCCGCGCACCGAGCCGAGCAGACCAGAGCAGCCACGCACCGTGCAGAACAGAGCAGCTGTGTACAGAGCAGAGCAGCCGCGCGCCGAGCAGACCAGAGCAGCCACGCGCCGAGCAGACCAGAGCAGCCGCGCGCCGAGCCTAGCAGACCAGAGCAGCCGCATGCCGAGCAGAACAGAGCAGCCACGCGCCGAGCCGAACAGAGTGGCGCCGCCTGATGCACACAACAGAGCCGTACTGACCAGGACCGGCAGCTACATTCGGATTTTAAGATGCACCCCTCATTTTCCTCCCAAATTTTTGAGAGGAAAAGTGCGTCTTATAATCCGAAAAATACAGTAGTTATTTTAGGTTTGGCTACTATCACATTACTGAATTGTGAAAATTATAGTTTTTTAGTTTTCTGCCAAGAGTCATGTGAAGGCTTGTTTTTTGCGAGAGGAGTTGGAATTTTTATTGCTACCATTTTGGGCTACATAATATTTTTTGATCGCTTTCTATGCCACTTTTTGTGAGGCAGAATCAAGAAGAAACAGCAATAAAGGAATTGGGTTTTTTTACGCTGTTCACAGTGCAGTTAAAGCGATAAGACAACTTTATTTTTCGAGTGAGTGCAATTACAGTGATACCACATTTATATAGTTTTTTTTTTGTTATGTTTTGTCGCTTTAACACCATAAAAATAAAAACTATTTGATAGAAAAAGAAAAACAGTTTTTGCATTGCTGTATTCTGAGAGCTATAGCTTTTTTTGGCGGCTGGAGCTGTATGTGACTTTTCAATCACGTTTTATACCACTTTTTTGTCAGCTGTATAATGAAAAGACAGTTTTGCTATGCTTTTTAATATTTTTTTTTTACGGGGTTCACTGAAGGAGTTAACTAGTGTGACAGTTTTATAGAGCAGGTTGTTAGGGATTCCGCAGTACCAAATATATTTGTGTAAAAAAAAAAATATATGATAATTAGTTACCAGTAACTGGATTTTCCAGACCATGACAGCACCATATGTGAGAGAGTGTATGCGCAACAGGAAACATTTCTGAATATCAAAGTAGTGGCCCTTTATCGGGCTCCTTTACCCACCGGACTGACGTTTGCGGTGATAACTACCGGCTCTTCAGCGTTCCCAGGAACCCTTTTCCCCAGATTCAGTTTGTCCCGTCACCAATCCAGTGATCTTAGGACTTTTTGTGATAGCTGGAACGTGTGTTCTAAGTCCAGCTCTGAATGGAGAAAACCTGTCCCTGAATGCTTCTTGTGTGGAACTGAGGCCACTAGATCGCGGGTATCATAGACGTTAGGGACCCTAATAAAGACATTGCTAGTCTTAGTAACATTTCTGACCACCTTTGAGCTGATAGCATTTTCTGTTTTATTTTTAATATTTTTTCCAGTGAGAGAAAGCAATACTGCCCCACTGAGTCCAAACTGATGCCCAAAAATAACTGAATCTGAGCAGGGTCTTTCCTTGACTTTGCCTCACTTATCAACCATCCTAGTTCTGAGAGGACTGAGGACTGACGGCTGCTGAACAATCCCTTTCTGACCTACCCACAACCAAAAATTTGTCAAGGTATGGGACTATTAAAATGTCTCTTTTTTTTTTTTTTTTTTTTTTAAATAGGATGCCATCTCCACCACAATTTTGGTGAATACTCTTGGAGCTATTGAAATGTTAAATGGGAAGCACTGGTATTGAAGTGAGTCAATTTCACCTCGATTCTCACTGCCAGCCTCATATTTTTGGAGGTCTTTGTGGATCAGGACATAGTAGTATGCGTCCGTCAGGTCTATTAATGCCATCTAACAAAAGTAGTCCCACTGCTGACTTGAGGGTCTCCATCATAAATCTTTCCACTTCCATGTAGTAATTCAGAGATCTTAGATTGAAGATGGTCATGAAGGACTCATCGGGTGTTTTTTATTAGAAATAGGTTGAAGTAAAACCCGGTTCCCATTTCTAACTCCGGCACCCTGATCAATACCTTTTTCCCTAATAATGAAAGGACTTCCTACTCTAGAACCCTCTGATTTTTGGGGCTACTCGGGAAGTTATTACTCATTGAGGCGGGAGGGAAGAAAAAGTTAGCCTTAGACCAAGGGATATGGTTTTTAACATCCAAACAGAGCAGAGGCAGGAACATCAGCCCACTGGGGATAAACTTGCTTCAGTCTTCCTCCCACCAGAGACCTGGTGTCATTGCCCCTTGGGAAATCCCTTATAGGAGGGTCTGTTGAACAAAAAACCCTTGTTTTGGACCTTATCTCTTCCCCAAGGGCACCCCCTAATATTGCTCTCCTTTTGGCCCTACCTTCCTCCCTGAGGTCTGAAAGGAATCTCTGAACCTGTATCCAGAGGGGGAACACACACGTTTCTTGTCTCCTGCCTTCTCTAGGATGTCGTCTTGGGCTGATCCAAACAGAGTCTCCTTGGCATGGTACTGCGCATACTTTCACTTTGGACTGAAAATCAGCATTCCAGTTCTTTAGCCATAACACACGCCTACTGGAGTTGGAAAGGGTACAAGCACAAGCGGCTAACCTTACCCCATCTACCGAGGCATCGGACCTTACCTCATCTAACGAGGCATCGGCCAAGAAGTTTGCTGTAAGCTCTCCCTGGGGTGTGATGGCGAATGCGGCTCTGCTTTCTGAATCGTGAAGTGTCCGCAGTGTCACTGCTCCAGATGCCGCACATAGAGACAGACCCTGGCCAGGACCCAAAACCTTCTCAGCAACCCCTGGAACTGGCAGGCCAATTGGGGCCCAGGGAACCTCCTAGTTCATGCGATGTCAGGCATGGGGGAAGGGAACCGCCTCATGTGACCAGTGCAGCCCCTGTGACACCTGGATCCCCAGGACCTCCTGGCCCGCCGAGAGCCAATCCTCAGGAGAAGTTTTCCCAAATAAACTCCGGTATCCTCTTCCAGGAACAGGAAACCACACTGGGGATTTGGAGAGGTGCCGCCCCTTTTATTTTTAGAAAGGTTTCCTGTTCCTGGGGTTGGATACACTCTCTCATGTTTGGTGCTGTCATGGGAAGGAAAAAATACAAAAAACTATATATTGGGAGAAAAAAAAATGTTGATTTGTTTTTATTTCTGTTTTTGTTTTATTATATATATTTTAACTTTTTTTTTTACTTTTTACTTTCACTGCTCTGATCGCAGATGCACTGTATTGCAATGACAGATCATTGCTGTACACTGCAGGTATCACCGCTGCACTGTGAGAAGCTTCAGGGATTATGCTGCAGGCATGATCACTGAGGTTTTCCATAGTCTGGTCACCCGGAGGTCGTTATGACGATCTCAGGTCACCATGGCGACAATCAGGCCCTCACAATTACATTGCGGGGGCACTCATCAGATGGGAGAGGGAAAACAATCCCTCCCCAAACCCCTAAATGCCACTATATCGTTTGCGGCATTTATGAGTTTAAACAGCCAAGGACGGTGCAGGCACTATCTCTAGCTGTGGGGGGCGGAGCTCGGCTGTTGGAAAACCAGAGTCCCTGGCAATTGCGCCAGGCACAGCTCGTTCACCCCCAGCAATCGCCATGACATACCTATATGTTCTTGGTCAAGAACAACTTCCCTCTCATGATGTATAGTTACATCAATGGTCGTGAAGGAGTTAAACTATTGATTATTCCAACCAATATCGGCAAATTTTACTCTAATGTGTATGGGAGCCTTTAGTATAAAATTAATTCCTCCACCATAGAGGAATGTGTGCTGCAGAGCAGACCATTATGATGATGCAATAAAAGATGCTACAGTAACCGTATAATATGACTATAAATATACTGTGAGGTAATAAGCAGCAAATTTTCCATTTATTAAATCTGCACAGAAAAGTCACTGTATTTTTTACATACCTCTAGTCTCAGGGACTGGAAGTGAGTGGACGTGACCAACCGGAAACAGTGGACGGGAGCAGAGATAGTGGGCATGACCGGCCGGACTTAATAAACAATTTTTAAGTCCACATAGTCATGGAGTTCTATACAATAGAAACAGTGGTATGGGTGATGCAGCCGGGGGGGTAGGGTTGGGGGGGGGCGCGAAGCCCCCCTTGCATAAAGTGGAATACTTGCGACTTAGTTGGTCGGTGTGATGCTCGTCTTGGTGGGCATAGCCTGGCATGCAACCCATGACAAGCTTTCATTAAGCAGGAGGTGGCTTGGCCCCAGAGTCCCACTTCTATTTTGAGAACTCCAAGACTACATGGACTTAAAAAATGTTAGCTAAGTCCGGCGGTCGGTCATGCCCACTATCTCCGCTCCAGCCTACTAATTCTGGCAGGTCACGCCCACTCACTTCTGGTGTCCGATACTCCAAGTCGACTGTATCTTTTACCTAGTATATGCCTTACGTTTATTTGAATTTTTTTTTTACATTTTATCACCTTCTTCATATAGTAATCTTAGCCAACATCTTGTAGTAATGTGCCCATGGTTGCAGTAATGTCACCATCCGTGTCCCCTGTAGTAAGGTGCTCATGCTTGTGGTATTGTGCCCAGTAGTATTCTGCCCATCCTTCTGGTATGTGCTCAGTAGTATAGTACCCTGTAGTATTGTGCCCATCCTTGTGCCCTGTAGTATTGTGCCCAGTAATATTGTGCCCATCCTTGTACCTTGTAGTATTGTGCCCATCCTTGTAGTATTGTGGCCATCCCTGTAGTATTGTGCCCATCCTTGTAGTATTGTGCTCTGTAGTATTGTGCCCATCCTTGTAATTGTACCCTGTAGTATTGTGCCCATCCTTGTAGTATTGTGGCCATCCCTGTAGTATTGTGCTCTGTAGTATTGTAGCCATCCTTGTAGTATTGTGCCCTGTAATATTCAGCTTATCTTTGTAGTATTGTGCTCTGTAGTATTGTGGCCATCCCTGTAGTATTGTGCCCTGTAATATTCAGCTTATCTTTGTAGTATTGTGCTCTGTAGTATTGTGGCCATCCCTGTAGTATTGTGCCCTGTAATATTCAGCTTATCTTTGTAGTATTGTGTTCTGTAGTATTGTGGCCATCCCTGTAGTATTGTGGCCATCCCTGTAGTATTCTGCTCATCCTTGTAGTATTCTGCTCTGTAGTATTGTGGCCATCCCTGTAGTATTCTGCCCATCCTTGTAGTATTGTGCTCTGTAGTATTGTGGCCATCCCTATAGTATTCTGCCCATTGTTTAATAATACGCAAAAAAAATAAAATCTCCTCACCTTTCCTCTGTTCCCTCTTATCAGGCTCCGAGCCCACGATCAGTATTTGCAGAGTTTTGGATGCAGCATGCTTCAGCTGCGTCCAAAACCCTGCTATGTACAGTACAAGCATAGTGGATAGGATTTCTAAAAACCCTATGCCTGCTGTGCGTGTACGGCCAGCAGTGAAAATGGACCTGCGGTGCGGCTTGCAGAGGCCGCAGCATGTAAATTTATGCTGCGGAGTCAGAAGTGTCCTCCCTAGGCAAAACACAGCGAGGAGACCGCAGCGCTCCAAACCCTCATCGCGGGCACAGGCAGCTGTGGTCTCCTAAGGAGGAGACTTGCAGCCCTGCAGGTCAGGACCCGCCACGTCCAGGACGCAGCGGGTCCTGATCTTGAGCACGTACCTTACCTGCTTGTTGCAGCCTGTGATGATCGCGGCCCACAGACCCAGTGACGATCGTGGCTCTATGCTGATGGTCAGCGCTGGCAGGACTTTACTGCATTTGAATCAATTTGTGGTGCCGCGCAGAGGAGCTGTGTCTGGACTATACCAATGGCTGCGGCCTGCCAATCAGATGCAAGGAAGTGACATTGCTGTATGACGTCACCTCCTTGCATGTAATTGCCAGGCAGCAGCAACTGGAATAGAGCTGACAGCTCCTCTGCGCAGCACCGCAAATGGATTCAAATGCAGTAAAGTCCTGCTGGTGCCGACCCCCAGCATAGAGCCGTGATTGTCACGGGATCTGCGGGCCAGCAGCCAAAGGGGCCTCATGTGGCCCGCGTGTTTGAGACCTCTGTTTTAAGGCATTTTTATTACTTTTTGAAAATTCAGAAGTTTACAGACATTTCATTAGTATTTGGTAAAATTGCCCTTAAATTGTATAACTTGGGTCAAAAGTTTTAGATCTCCTACCACAAGCTTCTCACAATAGTTGGTAGGAATGTGGGCCCATTCCTCCTGTGAGAACTGGTGTAACTGAGCCATGTTTGGTTACCTTGCTTACACCGGCCTTTTCAGCTTTGCTCATAAATTTTCAATAGGATTGAGATAATATAGAATATTTATTCACTTATATAGCGCAATTAATTCCATAGTGCTTTACATACATCAGCAATCAGGCCTTTGTGATGGCCGCTCCATAACATTGCCTTTGTTATCCTTAAGCCACTTTGTAACCAGTTTGGCAGTAGCTTCGGGTCATTGTCCATTTGGAAGATCCATTTCCGTCCAAGCTTTAAGTTCCTGGCTGATGTCTTCAGAAGTTGCATCTGTGTTGCCACATAATCTTTCCTCATGATGCCATCTATTTTGTGAAGTGCACCAGTCTCTCCTACAGCAAAACAACCCCCAATATGATGCTGCCACCCCCATGTTTCACAATTGGGATGGTGTTCTTAGGCTTCAAAGCTTTTCCCTTTTTCCTCCAAATGTAGCGATGGTTATTATGGCCAAACAGTTCAATTTTAGTTTCATCTGACCACAGGGCATGTCTCCAAAATGTACTGTTTTTGTTCCTTTGTGCATTTGCAAACATTAATCTGTCTTTCTTATGTTTTTTTTGAGTAATGGCTTTTTCCTGGCAGAGTGGCTTTTCAGCCCATGTTGATACAGTACCGTATTTTTCGGACTATAAGATGCACCGGACCATAAGACGCACCCTGGTTTTAGAGGAGGAAAATAGGAAAATAAAATTTTAAGCAAGAAATGTGGTCATGACACACTGTTATGGGGCGAGGATCTGCTGTTGACACTGTTACGGGGTTAATGTCCCCAAATTCTCTACTAAGGTACCCCAACCTGGTAATGATTAGAGTTGAGCGATGTCCGAGTCGAATGGTTCTCCAATTTCATGTTCGAGTGATTTTGGGGGGGTGTTCGAGTCGTTCGACGAACTCGAACGATTTGCTAAAAGTTCGGCAGTTCGAGTTAGGGGCACTTTGCACACTGCGACATCGCAGGTGCGATGTCGGTGGGGTCAAATTGAAAGTTACGCACATCCAGCATCGCATGCGACATCGCAGTGTGTAAAGCCTAGATGATACGATTAACGAGCGCAAAAGCGTCGTAATCGTATCATCGGTGCAGCGTCGGCGTAATTCATAATTACGCTGATGCGACGGTCCGATGTTGTTCCTCGCTCCTGCGGCAGCACACATCGCTGTGTGTGAAGCCGCAGGAGCGAGGAACATCTCCTACCGGCGTCACCGCGGCTTCCGTAGGATATGCGGAAGGAAGGAGGTGGGCAGGATGTTTACATCCTGCTCATCTCCGCCCCTCCGCTCCGATTGGCCGCCTGCCGTGTGACGTCGCAGTGACGCCGCACGACCCGCCCCCTTAACAAGGAGGCGGGTCGCCGGCCACAGGGACGTCGCACGGCAGGTGAGTGTGTGTGTGAAGCTGGCGTAGCGTTAATTTTCGCTACGCCAGCTATCACCACATATCGCTGCTGCGACGGGGGCGGGGACTATCGCACTCGGCATCGCAGCATCGGCCTGCGATGTCGCAGTGTGCAAAGTGCCCCTTACATTCGAGAACGGTTTGATCACCAAAAGCGTGGCTTTTCACACTAAGTACGTGCGCACGTTGCGTATCTGCATGCGTCCTGCGTCCCCAGCACAATCCATCTTTCCTACTCACCAATCACGGGCGCCTTGTTGCACGGCTGTCACAAATCCCTGGCGGCTTTTCCTCTTTTGAAAATGGCTGCTGCTTCATTATTCAATCAGGTATTCCGTGTCTTCCCCGCCCACCGGCGCCCATGATTGGTTGCAGTCAGACACGCCCCCACGATGAGTGACAGCTGTCTCACTACAACCAATCACATCCGCTGGTGGGCGGGTCTATATCGTGCAGTAAAATAAAGAATTAATTAAAAAAAAAAAAGGCAGTTCCCATCAATTTTGATACCAGCCAGGATAAAGCCACACGGCTGGAGGCTGGTATTGTCAGGATGGAGAGCGCCACGTTATGGGGAGCCCACCACCCTTACAATATCACCAAGCAGCCGCCTGGAATTGCCGCATCCATTAGATGTGACAGTTCCGGGACTCTACCCCGCTGATCCCGAATTGCCCTGGTGCAATCCTGCATACAGTCCTGGATGGAGTATGCTGAGCCTTGTAGTTCTGCAGCTGCTGTCTGCTGTCTGTCTGTATGGAGGAGAGCAAATAGCAGCTGCAGAACTACAAGGCTCAGCATCATCCATCCAGTACTGTATGCTGGAGGGAGAGGCAGGGGGAGCAGAACTACAAGGCTCAGCATGCTCCATTCACTAGTGTATTCAGGAGAGCAGACAGCAGCTGCAGAACGACAAGGCTCAGCATATTCCATCCAGGACTGTATGCAGGAGTTTCTTGCCCCCCCAAAAAGGACATTTTTGTGTACTCACCATAAAATGTCTTTCTTGGAGCCTTTCATTGGGGGACACAGACAGTGGGTTATATGGTGTCTCCAGGGGAGGCTTGACACTAGGTTTAAAAAAGAGTTAGCTCCTCCTCCCACAGCATATAACCCCAGCTAGGCGGGAACTAGCTCAGTTTGGTGTAAAAGCAGTAGGAAAAGGATAACCAAAACCACAAGGGCGGGAGCTGTGTCCCCCAATGAAAGGCTCCAAGAAAGACATTTTACGGTGAGTACACAAAAATGTCCTTTCCTTTCTCGCCTTTTCATTGGGGGACACAGACAGTGGGACGTCCAAAAGCAGTCCCTGGGTGGGAACTGAACTATTAACAGTGTATAGCATCAGACTAATAGCTGACTAACAACTGCAACTGCAGTGAACTCATATCAAAACACTGTCAAGAACTGAGCAGTGGCCACTTATAAATGGGCCACTGCCGCCTGAAGGACTTGTCTTCCAAGAGCAGCATCCGCGGAGGCATGCGTATGCACTCTGTAGAATTTTGTGAACGTGTGCACACTGGACCAGGTAGCGGCCTTGCAAAGTTGGGCCGCCGAAGCCTGATGGCGGATAGCCCAGGAGGCACCCACTGCTCGTGTAGAGTGGGCCCACACAGATTGAGAAGGAATGGCACCTCGTGCTTTGTATGCCTCACAGATGGCAGTCCTGATCCATCGAGAAATCGTGGATTTAGACGCCGGGTTGCCCTTTTTGTGTCCTACTGGGAGGACGAAGAGAATGTGTCGCCCGGGGACCAGGGGGTACTCAGATCCGGGCCACGGGGTCACTTCTGTGGGTATCACGGTGGCGTGACCCGGTCTGTGATCCCAGGCTCCACAGTAAAAGGGGATTTGGTAAGGGAGATTGTCCGTGACGCCACCCACGGTTGAGGTGATTGTGGACACCACCGCTGCTCTTTATGGGGATCCCGGGAGCGGTGACAGGGAGCAGCTTAGTTGTTATTTCTCCCCTCCGTGGGTAGGGGGTTGGTTGTCCCGGGGCCCGGTGATGGGGTAAGCAGGGAGCAGGGCGCAGTGCTGCGGTGTGGTGCCCGAGGGCACGGGCGTACTCACAAGTATTCCACACAGAGTCACTGGTAAAATAGGAATTGCCGGTGTCCGCAGCCTTCGGTACGGGGTGTTAGTGTCCCACACACGGTGCAGCAGCTCCTGTTGTTCTACCCCTGCAGCCAGGTGCCTTTCTCTCCACTCTCTTCCTCCTTCTCCTCAGCCGGGAACGGGGAATACACTCCCCTGCAGTGATCCGGGTCACCCAGGTACCGGGGGCCACTACCCTGCCCGGCTACCTCTGGCCCCTTCCTCACTCACAGCCTGTCCCGGCCCTCTCGGAGCACGCTTCACTTTTCAGCCTGGGAGCTACAACTCCATGCTTCTCTTCTCTCTGTCTCTCCAAACACTCTGCTCCAGCCCCTCCCCTCTGCTCTGCTTTTCTCTTACCCTGGGGGCTGTGGTTTGTCCTGCTGCATCGGTGTGGGATCAGATTACCAAGGAGGATTAACTCTTTCTGTGACAACCTGGCTTTGCCAGGGCGTCACACACCCCCTTGGTAAAACACGGCCCGTCCTCGGGCCGTCTAGGCACCAACATTTATAAAAACTGGAAAAAGGATAAATAAACACATTACAATCATACATCTTCCCACATCGGGAGGTACGTTTTCTAAAACTTTAACCTGTTCTGCCACCCCGCACCTGCGGAGCAGATGGCCTCCTCCTGAACCTGAGGGCGTTCAACAGGGGTGACAGTCCATAAAACAGTCAACTTTTTAACTTGTGGGTAGCCGTCCATGCTCCGCTACCACTGCTGCTGCCGCCACTCCCAGTACGGGGCACGGGTTCCGTGCTCTGCCTCCTGCTCAGAAGCCAGGCCCACCTGGATGCCCTCGGCGCCGGCTACAACCGGCCTCGCTAACTGCCGAGGGCTCCATCTCTCACTGGCCTGCTCCTCCTCTCTGCAGGTGCACTCCGGCTGCTCCACAGCCGTGACGGGGTACCTGGGCGCGGCTGGCGCCACATATGGGGCAGACTTCCAATCGGGTGCCACCTCCGTTGCGGCCGGGCGGACTGCCGGAGCCGACGTCATCACCGTGGCGGCTGAGCGGACTGCCGGAGCCGGGTAAGATGTCATCGGGGTCGCGGCTACTGCTTGTCCAGGAACGGAATTAGGCAAAGTCCTGGCGTCCCTGCCTTTACAGTCCCGGTCACATGAACTGCAGTTCCTTCCTACTGCTCCCCCTTGGTACTCGGGAGCAGTCCTTCTAGCAACTTTTAAAGTTTCTCTTTCGCTTCCGGTCCTCCGGAGCTTCACTTCCGCCCGCGTTCTGAGGGGGCGGAGCCTCTTTTTCGCGCCCACCGCTTGGGGAAGAAGGCGCTGGGCGGGAAATTTTCGCGCCCAAAATGGCGGCAAAGATGGCGACTTTCAAAATTTTTGCAGCGGATCACCGCTGACAGTCCAGAATAAGGCGCACTTCCTCCAGGAAACTGGATGGGTTCGATCCTGTTCGTGACGCCAAATGTGTCACCCGGGGACCAGGGGGTACTCAGATCCGGGCCACGGGGTCACTTCTGTGGGTATCACGGTGGCGTGACCCGGTCTGTGATCCCAGGCTCCACAGTAAAAGGGGATTTGGTAAGGGAGATTGTCCGTGACGCCACCCACGGTTGTGGTGATTGTGGACACCACCGCTGCTCTTTATGGGGATCCCGGGAGCGGTGACAGGGAGCAGCTTAGTTGTTATTTCTCCCCTCCGTGGGTAGGGGGTTGGTTGTCCCGGGGCCCGGTGATGGGGTAAGCAGGGAGCAGGGCGCAGTGCTGCGGTGCGGTGCCCGAGGGCACGGGCGTACTCACAAGTATTCCACGCAGAGTCACTGGTAAACTAGGAATTGCCGGTGTCTGCAGCCTTCGGTACGGGGTGTTAGTGTCCCACACACGGTGCAGCAGCTCCTGTTGTTCTTTCCCTGCAGCCAGGTGCCTTTCTCTCCACTCTCTTCCTCCTTCTCCTCAGCCGGGAATGGGGAATACACTCCCCTGCAGTGATCCGGGTCACCCAGGTACCGGGGGGCCACTACCCTGCCCGGCTACCTCTGGCCCCTTCCTCACTCACAGCCTGTCCCGGCCCTCTCGGAGCACACTTCACTTTTCAGCCTGGGAGCTACAACTCCAGGCTTCTCTTCTCTCTGTCTCTCCAAACACTCTGCTCCAGCCCCTCCCCTCTGCTCTGCTTTTCTCTTACCCTGGGGGCTGTGGTTTGTCCTGCTGCATCGGTGTGGGATCAGATTACCAAGGAGAATTAACTCTTTCTGTGACAACCTGGCTTTGCCAGGGCGTTACAAGGGCATCGGACTTGCGCAACGGCGCTGTTCTGGAAATGTAGGTCCGCAGAGCCCTGACAAGATCGAGAGTGTGAAGGGCTTTTTCAAAGGAGTGGACCGGGGCTGGGCAGAATGACGGCAACACAATGTCCTTGTTCAGGTGGAAAGAGGATACGACCTTCGGAAGGAAGGCGAGGGAAGGCCGAAGGACCACCTTATCATGATGGAATACCAGATAAGGTGAGCGACAGGAAAGAGCTGCCAGTTCGGACACTCGCCTGATAGAGGTAATAGCGACTAAAAAGGCCACTTTCCAAGATAGTCGCTGAAGAGAGATTTCTCTCAGAGGTTCGAAAGGAGGAAGCTGAAGAGCTCCCAGAACCAGATTCAGATCCCAGGGATCTAAGGGGTGGCGATAAGGAGGGACCAAATGCGCTACCCCTTGAAGAAAGGTACGGACCTGAGGGCGAGAAGCCAGCTGCTTCTGGAAAAAAAACGAAAAGGCAGAAACTTGTCCTTTAAGGGTACTGAGAGCAAGACCCGAGTCCAGACCGTCTTGCAGAAAAGCAAGAACAGTAGGGATTGAAAAGGTCAGGGGCGACCAATTATGACGGTCACACCAGGAAAGATAGGTCTTCCAGGTCCTGTGGTAAATGCTGGTGGAGGAAGGCTTCCGAGCATTAAGCATGGTATGAACTACCCTGGAAGAAAGACCCGATTTGGCTAGAATCAGGGACTCAAGCGCCACGCCGTCAAATGCAGCTGTGCTGTATTCTGGTGGAATATTGGACCTTGCGACAGAAGATCCAGGCGGTCGGGAAGACGCCAGGGACTGTCGCTGAGAAGTTGGAGGAGCTCTGGGTACCAGGCTCTCCTGGGCCAGTCCGGGGCCACGAGGATCACCGGGATTCCCTCCGCTTTGATTTTCTTGATTACTCTCGGAATGAGAGGAAACGGAGGGAAGATGTAGGGCAGGCGAAACTGTGACCATGGAAAGACTAGGGCGTTGGAGCCGAGCGCTAGCGGGTCTCTCGACCGAGATATGAAGGGACGTATTTTGGCATTCATTCGAGACGGCATGAGGTCCACATCCGGGAGTCCCCAGCGAAGAGTGATCTGATGGAACACTTCTTCGTGGAGGGACCATTCCCCTGCCGCTAGCCCTTGCCTGCTGAGAAAATCTGCGGCCCAGTTGTCTACCCCTGGGATATGGACGGCTGAAATAATGGGGATGTGCTTCTCTGCCCAAAGAAGAATCCTGGATACCTCCCCCATCGCTGCCTTGCTGCGAGTTCCTCCCTGACGGTTGATGTAATCCACGGCCGTGGCATTGTCTGACTGGATCTGAACAGGGAGGCCCAATAGTAGGGGTTGAAAATTCTGAAGGGCCAAAAATATGTCTCTGATCTCCAGAACATTGATGTGCAGGGAGCGCTCGGAAGGAGACCAGCGTCCGTGAACAGTGTGGTGGAGAAACACCGCCCCCCAGCCTATCAGGCTGGCATCCGTCGTGACTACTTGCCAGTGGACCGGGCGGAAGGACTTCCCTTGAGATAGGGATGAGGCTTGAGTCCACCAGACGAGGGAGCTGAGCGCAACCCGAGATAGGCGGACTGACCGGTCCAGGGAAGCTGGATTCTTGTCCCAGGAGGATAGAAGATGCAGTTGTAGAGGGCGCAGATGGAATTGGGCAAAGGACACGGCTTCTATGACCGCCACCATCTTGCCTAACACTCTCATTCCATTCCGAAGGGATGTGTGACGGCGAGAGCGGAGGGATTGAGCGGCCCGGATCAGGGAAGACTTATTGTCTTCTAGAAGAAAAACCCGGGACTGGGCCGTGTCTATCAGCATACCTAGAAAGGTGATGCGCTGATGAGGAATTAGGGATGACTTGTTGAAGTTGATAAGCCACCCTAGCCTTGACAGCGTGTCTAGGCAAATCTGCACGCTTTCTGAGCAAACGTGAGGAGAGCTCCCTTTGACAAGAAGTTCCAAATAGGGAACAACCAGGATGCCTCTGGGGTGTAAAATGGACATGACGGCCGCCATGACCTTTGTGAAGACCCGAGGCGCAGTGGCCAGCCCAAAGGGGAGGGCCCTGAATTGGAAGTGACGGTGTCCTACGGCAAAGCGAAGGAACCGTTGATGAGAGACACATATGGGGATGTGTAAATAAGCATCTTGAACGTCTATGGAAGCTAGGAATTCTCCAGGTTCCATGGCGGCTAGTACTGCTCTCAATGATTCCATTCGGAAAGTTTGAATCCGTACGAATTTGTTTAGCCGTTTGAGGTCCAAGATAGGGCGGACAGAGCCATCTTTTTTGGCAATGACAAAAAGGTTTGAATAGAAACCTTTGCCGCGCTGTTCCAGGGTTACTGGAATGATAACGTTTGCTTTCTGTAAAGAGACTATGGCCTGAAATAGGCCTGGCTTTGTGTTTCAGACTTTGGAAGACGAGAACGCAGAAACCTGTTGTCCGGCAGGGAAAAGAAATCGATCTTGTAACCTGAGGTGACGATTTCTCGAATCCAAGCATCGTGAGTGTGGTCTAGCCAGATATCCCGGAAAAGCAGAAGCCGCCCTCCCACAGGAGTCGGATCTGCGGGATACCTGGCGTCATGCTGAGGGGGCCTGTACAGTGCGAGGTCCTTTGGGTTTAGGTTGCTTGGAGTAGGAACGCCAAGAAGAGCCCCTTGAGGGACCGGATCCTCGATCTGAGTGTTGTGACGGTCCCGTGGGCCGATGGTTTTTGTGGGGCAGACCGAAAGGACTGCCTGCGCCAAGAAGACTTTTTGAAATTTCTGGCTACAGGTCGCTTTTGTGGTAGAATGGTACTTTTACCACCTGTCGCCTCAGATATGAGCTTGTCCAGGGATTCACCAAATAGACGAAGACCCTGGAAGGGAAGTGTGGACAGGAACTTCTTGGAGGCACTGTCCGCATTCCATATTTTTAGCCACAGAACCCTGCGGGCGAAGACAGCATTGGCTGCCGTTAGGGCTGACCAGC
This sequence comes from Anomaloglossus baeobatrachus, assembly GCF_048569485.1. Lineage (NCBI taxonomy): Eukaryota > Metazoa > Chordata > Amphibia > Anura > Aromobatidae > Anomaloglossus > Anomaloglossus baeobatrachus. Next base: position 180,722 of record NW_027444945.1, read on the forward strand.
TAGCTGCATCTAGGGAGCCGTGAAGCAAATAATTAGAGGCGAGAGAGAACAAATCAAGAATCTCAAGAGCCTCCGGAGGAATATTGCAAGGGCGAAGCAACTTGCGGAGGTTCCTACTCCACACGCTCATAGCTTTT